>NW_027509865.1:395000-648954 GCF_051311805.1 Agelaius phoeniceus
AAGTACTTAGAGCCTCAAACGCCACCTTGAACATATTACTGAGACCCTGGGGAAAGGACTTCGTTTTTCCCATGGGAAATGGCCTTCATTTGTGGCCACTTGGCCTGGCAGGCAGGGCAGTGCCAAGCCAGGAATCTACAAACTCTGCTGGATCCTTCCAGAACGAAAGCTGCCAGCAACTAGGACCCTGCAAGTCCTTACAGCCCCAGATGCCACCAGTCATCTGACACCCAGAGCCTGGGCCAATGACTTCGTTTTCCCCATGGAAAATGGCCTCCATTTCTGGCCACTCGCCCTGACCAAGAGGGTGGTGCCCAGCAAGAAATTTGCAAGCTTTGCTGGATTGCTCCAAATCTAAAGCTACCACTTGTTGTTCTTCTATTTCTCTAGAGTCCCATCATGCTGTTCTCAGATTGCTAAAGTCCATACCTCCTCGGTGTGTTCTTATGGCTGCAGATCTTCACAGCACAGACGCTTTCTTCTGCATGCTGTTCTTTCCCAGTTCAGGGCTCCTTCAAGGCTCTCCCTGAATGGCTACGCCGCCCCCTTTTATCCCAGTTCTCTTCAATGCTCACAGCTGCAGCCCATCAAGGACAACCAGGACCTGTGGGACAGATATTCAAATAGAATCCATTTCCTCTACTCTAGCCAGTAAGTACTACCCTACAAGTCCTCAGAACCCCAAAGGCCACCTTTCATCTGACACCCAGACCCTGGGGAAAGGACTTCTTTTTCCCATGGCAAATGGCCTCCCTTGGCAGCCACTCACCCTGGCAGAAAGTGGGAGCCTAGCTAGAATGATGCAATCGTTGCTGGATTTTTCCAAAAGAAAAGCTGGCAGCAACTAGGGCCCTGGAAGTACTTAGAGCCTCAAACGCCACCTTGAACATATTCCTGAGACCCTGGGGAAAGGACTTCGTTTTTCCCATGGAAAATGGCCTTCATTTGTGGCCACTCTGCCTGGCAGGCAGGGCAGTGCCAAGCCAGGAATCTACAAACTCTGCTGGATCCTTCCAGAACGAAAGCTGCCAGCAACTAGGACCCTGCAAGTCCTTAGAGCCCCAGATGCCACCAGTCATCTGACACCCAGAGCCTGGGCCAATGACTTCGTTTTCCCCATGGAAAATGGCCTCCATTTCTGGCCACTCGCCCTGACCAAGAGGGTGGTGCCCAGCAAGAAATTTGCAAGCTTTGCTGGATTGCTCCAAATCGAAAGCTGCCACTTGTTGTTGTTCTATTTCTCTAGAGTCCCATCATGCTGTTCTCAGATTGCTAAAGTCCATACCTCCTCGGTGTGTTCTTATGGCTGCAGATCTTCACAGCACAGACGCTTTCTTCTGCATGCTGTTCTTTCCCAGTTCAGGGCTCCTTCAAGGCTCTCCCTGAATGGCTACGCCGCCCCCTTTTATCCCAGTTCTCTTCAATGCTCACAGCTGCAGCCCATCAAGGACAACCAGGACCTGTGGGACAGATATTCAAATAGAATCCATTTCCTCTACTCTAGCCAGTAAGTACTACCCTACAAGTCCTCAGAACCCCAAAGGCCACCTTTCATCTGACACCCAGACCCTGGGGAAAGGACTTCTTTTTCCCATGGCAAATGGCCTCCCTTGGCAGCCACTCACCCTGGCAGAAAGTGGGAGCCTAGCTAGAATGATGCAATCGTTGCTGGATTTTTCCAAAAGAAAAGCTGGCAGCAACTAGGGCCCTGGAAGTACTTAGAGCCTCAAATGCCACCTTGAACATATTCCTGAGACCCTGGGGAAAGGACTTCGTTTTTCCCATGGGAAATGGCCTTCATTTGTGGCCACTTGGCCTGGCAGGCAGGGCAGTGCCAAGCCAGGAATCTACAAACTATGCTGGATCCTTCCAGAACGAAAGCTGCCAGCAACTAGGACCCTGCAAGTCCTTAGAGCCCCAGACGCCACCTTTCATCTGACACCCAGAGCCTGGGCCAATGACTTCGTTTTCCCCATGGAAAATGGCCTCCATTTCTGGCCTCTCACCCTGACCAAGAGGGTGGTGCCCAGCAAGAAATTTGCAAGCTTTGCTGGATTGCTCCAAATCTAAAGCTACCACTTGTTGTTGTTCTATTTCTCTAGAGTCCCATCATGCTGTTCTCAGATTGCTAAAGTCCATACCTCCTCGGTGTGTTCTTATGGCTGCAGATCTTCACAGCACAGACGCTTTCTTCTGCATGCTGTTCTTTCCCAGTTCAGGGCTCCTTCAAGGCTCTCCCTGAATGGCTACGCCGCCCCCTTTTATCCCAGTTCTCTTCAATGCTCACAGCTGCAGCCCATCAAGGACAACCAGGACCTGTGGGACAGATATTCAAATAGAATCCATTTCCTCTACTCTAGCCAGTAAGTACTACCCTACAAGTCCTCAGAACCCCAAAGGCCACCTTTCATCTGACACCCAGACCCTGGGGAAAGGACTTCTTTTTCCCATGGCAAATGGCCTCCCTTGGCAGCCACTCACCCTGGCAGAAAGTGGGAGCCTAGCTAGAATGATGCAATCGTTGCTGGATTTTTCCAAAAGAAAAGCTGGCAGCAACTAGGGCCCTGGAAGTACTTAGAGCCTCAAACGCCACCTTGAACATATTACTGAGACCCTGGGGAAAGGACTTCGTTTTTCCCATGGAAAATGGCCTTCATTTCAGGCCACTTGGCCTGGCAGGCAGGGCAGTGCCAAGCCAGGAATCTACAAACTCTGCTGGATCCTTCCAGAACGAAAGCTGCCAGCAACTAGGACCCTGCAAGTCCTTACAGCCCCAGATGCCACCAGTCATCTGACACCCAGAGCCTGGGCCAATGACTTCGTTTTCCCCATGGAAAATGGCCTCCATTTCTGGCCACTCGCCCTGACCAAGAGGGTGGTGCCCAGCAAGAAATTTGCAAGCTTTGCTGGATTGCTCCAAATCGAAAGCTGCCACTTGTTGTTGTTCTATTTCTCTAGAGTCCCATCATGCTGTTCTCAGATTGCTAAAGTCCATACCTCCTCGGTGTGTTCTTATGGCTGCAGATCTTCACAGCACAGACGCTTTCTTCTGCATGCTGTTCTTTCCCAGTTCAGGGCTCCTTCAAGGCTCTCCCTGAATGGCTACGCCGCCCCCTTTTATCCCAGTTCTCTTCAATGCTCACAGCTGCAGCCCATCAAGGACAACCAGGACCTGTGGGACAGATATTCAAATAGAATCCATTTCCTCTACTCTAGCCAGTAAGTACTACCCTACAAGTCCTCAGAACCCCAAAGGCCACCTTTCATCTGACACCCAGACCCTGCGGAAAGGACTTCTTTTTCCCATGGCAAATGGCCTCCCTTGGCAGCCACTCACCCTGGCAGAAAGTGGGAGCCTAGCTAGAATGATGCAATCGTTGCTGGATTTTTCCAAAAGAAAAGCTGGCAGCAACTAGGGCCCTGGAAGTACTTAGAGCCTCAAACGCCACCTTGAACATATTCCTGAGACCCTGGGGAAAGGACTTCGTTTTTCCCATGGGAAATGGCCTTCATTTGTGGCCACTCTGCCTGGCAGGCAGGGCAGTGCCAAGCCAGGAATCTACAAACTCTGCTGGATCCTTCCAGAACGAAAGCTGCCAGCAACTAGGACCCTGCAAGTCCTTAGAGCCCCAGATGCCACCTTTCATCTGACACCCAGAGCCTGGGCCAATGACTTCGTTTTCCCCATGGAAAATGGCCTCCATTTCTGGCCTCTCACCCTGACCAAGAGGGTGGTGCCCAGCAAGAAATTTGCAAGCTTTGCTGGATTGCTCCAAATCTAAAGCTACCACTTGTTGTTGTTCTATTTCTCTAGAGTCCCATCATGCTGTTCTCAGATTGCTAAAGTCCATACCTCCTCGGTGTGTTCTTATGGCTGCAGATCTTCACAGCACAGACGCTTTCTTCTGCATGCTGTTCTTTCCCAGTTCAGGGCTCCTTCAAGGCTCTCCCTGAATGGCTACGCCGCCCCCTTTTATCCCAGTTCTCTTCAATGCTCACAGCTGCAGCCCATCAAGGACAACCAGGACCTGTGGGACAGATATTCAAATAGAATCCATTTCCTCTACTCTAGCCAGTAAGTACTACCCTACAAGTCCTCAGAACCCCAAAGGCCACCTTTCATCTGACACCCAGACCCTGGGGAAAGGACTTCTTTTTCCCATGGCAAATGGCCTCCCTTGGCAGCCACTCACCCTGGCAGAAAGTGGGAGCCTAGCTAGAATGATGCAATCGTTGCTGGATTTTTCCAAAAGAAAAGCTGGCAGCAACTAGGGCCCTGGAAGTACTTAGAGCCTCAAACGCCACCTTGAACATATTCCTGAGACCCTGGGGAAAGGACTTTGTTTTTCCCATGGAAAATGGCCTTCATTTGTGGCCACTTGGCCTGGCAGGCAGGGCAGTGCCAAGCCAGGAATCTACAAACTCTGCTGGATCCTTCCAGAACGAAAGCTGCCAGCAACTAGGACCCTGCAAGTCCTTAGAGCCCCAGATGCCACCAGTCATCTGACACCCAGAGCCTGGGCCAATGACTTCGTTTTCCCCATGGAAAATGGCCTCCATTTCTGGCCACTCGCCCTGACCAAGAGGGTGGTGCCCAGCAAGAAATTTGCAAGCTTTGCTGGATTGCTCCAAATCGAAAGCTGCCACTTGTTGTTCTTCTATTTCTCTAGAGTCCCATAATGCTGTTCTCAGATTGCTAAAGTCCATACCTCCTCGGTGTGTTCTTATGGCTGCAGATCTTCACAGCACAGACGCTTTCTTCTGCATGCTGTTCTTTCCCAGTTCAGGGCTCCTTCAAGGCTCTCCCTGAATGGCTACGCCGCCCCCTTTTATCCCAGTTCTCTTCAATGCTCACAGCTGCAGCCCATCAAGGACAACCAGGACCTGTGGGACAGATATTCAAATAGAATCCATTTCCTCTACTCTAGCCAGTAAGTACTACCCTACAAGTCCTCAGAACCCCAAAGGCCACCTTTCATCTGACACCCAGACCCTGGGGAAAGGACTTCTTTTTCCCATGGCAAATGGCCTCCCTTGGCAGCCACTCACCCTGGCAGAAAGTGGGAGCCTAGCTAGAATGATGCAATCGTTGCTGGATTTTTCCAAAAGAAAAGCTGGCAGCAACTAGGGCCCTGGAAGTACTTAGAGCCTCAAACGCCACCTTGAACATATTACTGAGACCCTGGGGAAAGGACTTCGTTTTTCCCATGGAAAATGGCCTTCATTTCTGGCCACTTGGCCTGGCAGGCAGGGCAGTGCCAAGCCAGGAATCTACAAACTCTGCTGGATCCTTCCAGAACGAAAGCTGCCAGCAACTAGGACCCTGCAAGTCCTTACAGCCCCAGATGCCACCAGTCATCTGACACCCAGAGCCTGGGCCAATGACTTCGTTTTCCCCATGGAAAATGGCCTCCATTTCTGGCCACTCGCCCTGACCAAGAGGGTGGTGCCCAGCAAGAAATTTGCAAGCTTTGCTGGATTGCTCCAAATCGAAAGCTGCCACTTGTTGTTGTTCTATTTCTCTAGAGTCCCATCATGCTGTTCTCAGATTGCTAAAGTCCATACCTCCTCGGTGTGTTCTTATGGCTGCAGATCTTCACAGCACAGACGCTTTCTTCTGCATGCTGTTCTTTCCCAGTTCAGGGCTCCTTCAAGGCTCTCCCTGAATGGCTACGCCGCCCCCTTTTATCCCAGTTCTCTTCAATGCTCACAGCTGCAGCCCATCAAGGACAACCAGGACCTGTGGGACAGATATTCAAATAGAATCCATTTCCTCTACTCTAGCCAGTAAGTACTACCCTACAAGTCCTCAGAACCCCAAAGGCCACCTTTCATCTGACACCCAGACCCTGGGGAAAGGACTTCTTTTTCCCATGGCAAATGGCCTCCCTTGGCAGCCACTCACCCTGGCAGAAAGTGGGAGCCTAGCTAGAATGATGCAATCGTTGCTGGATTTTTCCAAAAGAAAAGCTGCCAGCAACTAGGGCCCTGGAAGTACTTAGAGCCTCAAACGCCACCTTGAACATATTCCTGAGACCCTGGGGAAAGGACTTCGTTTTTCCCATGGGAAATGGCCTTCATTTGTGGCCACTTGGCCTGGCAGGCAGGGCAGTGCCAAGCCAGGAATCTACAAACTATGCTGGATCCTTCCAGAACGAAAGCTGCCAGCAACTAGGACCCTGCAAGTCCTTAGAGCCCCAGACGCCACCTTTCATCTGACACCCAGAGCCTGGGCCAATGACTTCGTTTTCCCCATGGAAAATGGCCTCCATTTCTGGCCTCTCACCCTGACCAAGAGGGTGGTGCCCAGCAAGAAATTTGCAAGCTTTGCTGGATTGCTCCAAATCTAAAGCTACCACTTGTTGTTGTTCTATTTCTCTAGAGTCCCATCATGCTGTTCTCAGATTGCTAAAGTCCATACCTCCTCGGTGTGTTCTTATGGCTGCAGATCTTCACAGCACAGACGCTTTCTTCTGCATGCTGTTCTTTCCCAGTTCAGGGCTCCTTCAAGGCTCTCCCTGAATGGCTACGCCGCCCCCTTTTATCCCAGTTCTCTTCAATGCTCACAGCTGCAGCCCATCAAGGACAACCAGGACCTGTGGGACAGATATTCAAATAGAATCCATTTCCTCTACTCTAGCCAGTAAGTACTACCCTACAAGTCCTCAGAACCCCAAAGGCCACCTTTCATCTGACACCCAGACCCTGGGGAAAGGACTTCTTTTTCCCATGGCAAATGGCCTCCCTTGGCAGCCACTCACCCTGGCAGAAAGTGGGAGCCTAGCTAGAATGATGCAATCGTTGCTGGATTTTTCCAAAAGAAAAGCTGGCAGCAACTAGGGCCCTGGAAGTACTTAGAGCCTCAAACGCCACCTTGAACATATTCCTGAGACCCTGGGGAAAGGACTTCGTTTTTCCCATGGAAAATGGCCTTCATTTGTGGCCACTTGGCCTGGCAGGCAGGGCAGTGCCAAGCCAGGAATCTACAAACTCTGCTGGATCCTTCCAGAACGAAAGCTGCCAGCAACTAGGACCCTGCAAGTCCTTAGAGCCCCAGATGCCACCAGTCATCTGACACCCAGAGCCTGGGCCAATGACTTCGTTTTCCCCATGGAAAATGGCCTCCATTTCTGGCCACTCGCCCTGACCAAGAGGGTGGTGCCCAGCAAGAAATTTGCAAGCTTTGCTGGATTGCTCCAAATCGAAAGCTGCCACTTGTTGTTCTTCTATTTCTCTAGAGTCCCATAATGCTGTTCTCAGATTGCTAAAGTCCATACCTCCTCGGTGTGTTCTTATGGCTGCAGATCTTCACAGCACAGACGCTTTCTTCTGCATGCTGTTCTTTCCCAGTTCAGGGCTCCTTCAAGGCTCTCCCTGAATGGCTACGCCGCCCCCTTTTATCCCAGTTCTCTTCAATGCTCACAGCTGCAGCCCATCAAGGACAACCAGGACCTGTGGGACAGATATTCAAATAGAATCCATTTCCTCTACTCTAGCCAGTAAGTACTACCCTACAAGTCCTCAGAACCCCAAAGGCCACCTTTCATCTGACACCCAGACCCTGGGGAAAGGACTTCTTTTTCCCATGGCAAATGGCCTCCCTTGGCAGCCACTCACCCTGGCAGAAAGTGGGAGCCTAGCTAGAATGATGCAATCGTTGCTGGATTTTTCCAAAAGAAAAGCTGGCAGCAACTAGGGCCCTGGAAGTACTTAGAGCCTCAAACGCCACCTTGAACATATTACTGAGACCCTGGGGAAAGGACTTCGTTTTTCCCATGGAAAATGGCCTTCATTTGTGGCCACTTGGCCTGGCAGGCAGGGCAGTGCCAAGCCAGGAATCTACAAACTCTGCTGGATCCTTCCAGAACGAAAGCTGCCAGCAACTAGGACCCTGCAAGTCCTTAGAGCCCCAGATGCCACCAGTCATCTGACACCCAGAGCCTGGGCCAATGACTTCGTTTTCCCCATGGAAAATGGCCTCCATTTCTGGCCACTCGCCCTGACCAAGAGGGTGGTGCCCAGCAAGAAATTTGCAAGCTTTGCTGGATTGCTCCAAATCGAAAGCTGCCACTTGTTGTTCTTCTATTTCTCTAGAGTCCCATCATGCTGTTCTCAGATTGCTAAAGTCCATACCTCCTCGGTGTGTTCTTATGGCTGCAGATCTTCACAGCACAGACGCTTTCTTCTGCATGCTGTTCTTTCCCAGTTCAGGGCTCCTTCAAGGCTCTCCCTGAATGGCTACGCCGCCCCCTTTTATCCCAGTTCTCTTCAATGCTCACAGCTGCAGCCCATCAAGGACAACCAGGACCTGTGGGGCAAAGCCTCTAGACAGATATTCAAATAGAATCCATTTCCTCTACTCTAGCCAGTAAGTACTACCCTACAAGTCCTCAGAACCCCAAAGGCCACCTTTCATCTGACACCCAGACCCTGGGGAAAGGACTTCTTTTTCCCATGGCAAATGGCCTCCCTTGGCAGCCACTCACCCTGGCAGAAAGTGGGAGCCTAGCTAGAATGATGCAATCGTTGCTGGATTTTTCCAAAAGAAAAGCTGCCAGCAACTAGGGCCCTGGAAGTACTTAGAGCCTCAAACGCCACCTTGAACATATTCCTGAGACCCTGGGGAAAGGACTTCGTTTTTCCCATGGGAAATGGCCTTCATTTGTGGCCACTTGGCCTGGCAGGCAGGGCAGTGCCAAGCCAGGAATCTACAAACTCTGCTGGATCCTTCCAGAACGAAAGCTGCCAGCAACTAGGACCCTGCAAGTCCTTAGAGCCCCAGACGCCACCTTTCATCTGACACCCAGAGCCTGGGCCAATGACTTCGTTTTCCCCATGGAAAATGGCCTCCATTTCTGGCCTCTCACCCTGACCAAGAGGGTGGTGCCCAGCAAGAAATTTGCAAGCTTTGCTGGATTGCTCCAAATCTAAAGCTACCACTTGTTGTTGTTCTATTTCTCTAGAGTCCCATCATGCTGTTCTCAGATTGCTAAAGTCCATACCTCCTCGGTGTGTTCTTATGGCTGCAGATCTTCACAGCACAGACGCTTTCTTCTGCATGCTGTTCTTTCCCAGTTCAGGGCTCCTTCAAGGCTCTCCCTGAATGGCTACGCCGCCCCCTTTTATCCCAGTTCTCTTCAATGCTCACAGCTGCAGCCCATCAAGGACAACCAGGACCTGTGGGACAGATATTCAAATAGAATCCATTTCCTCTACTCTAGCCAGTAAGTACTACCCTACAAGTCCTCAGAACCCCAAAGGCCACCTTTCATCTGACACCCAGACCCTGGGGAAAGGACTTCTTTTTCCCATGGCAAATGGCCTCCCTTGGCAGCCACTCACCCTGGCAGAAAGTGGGAGCCTAGCTAGAATGATGCAATCGTTGCTGGATTTTTCCAAAAGAAAAGCTGGCAGCAACTAGGGCCCTGGAAGTACTTAGAGCCTCAAACGCCACCTTGAACATATTCCTGAGACCCTGGGGAAAGGACTTCGTTTTTCCCATGGAAAATGGCCTTCATTTGTGGCCACTCTGCCTGGCAGGCAGGGCAGTGCCAAGCCAGGAATCTACAAACTCTGCTGGATCCTTCCAGAACGAAAGCTGCCAGCAACTAGGACCCTGCAAGTCCTTAGAGCCCCAGATGCCACCAGTCATCTGACACCCAGAGCCTGGGCCAATGACTTCGTTTTCCCCATGGAAAATGGCCTCCATTTCTGGCCACTCGCCCTGACCAAGAGGGTGGTGCCCAGCAAGAAATTTGCAAGCTTTGCTGGATTGCTCCAAATCGAAAGCTGCCACTTGTTGTTCTTCTATTTCTCTAGAGTCCCATAATGCTGTTCTCAGATTGCTAAAGTCCATACCTCCTCGGTGTGTTCTTATGGCTGCAGATCTTCACAGCACAGACGCTTTCTTCTGCATGCTGTTCTTTCCCAGTTCAGGGCTCCTTCAAGGCTCTCCCTGAATGGCTACGCCGCCCCCTTTTATCCCAGTTCTCTTCAATGCTCACAGCTGCAGCCCATCAAGGACAACCAGGACCTGTGGGGCAAAGCCTCTAGACAGATATTCAAATAGAATCCATTTCCTCTACTCTAGCCAGTAAGTACTACCCTACAAGTCCTCAGAACCCCAAAGGCCACCTTTCATCTGACACCCAGACCCTGGGGAAAGGACTTCTTTTTCCCATGGCAAATGGCCTCCCTTGGCAGCCACTCACCCTGGCAGAAAGTGGGAGCCTAGCTAGAATGATGCAATCGTTGCTGGATTTTTCCAAAAGAAAAGCTGCCAGCAACTAGGGCCCTGGAAGTACTTAGAGCCTCAAACGCCACCTTGAACATATTCCTGAGACCCTGGGGAAAGGACTTCGTTTTTCCCATGGGAAATGGCCTTCATTTGTGGCCACTTGGCCTGGCAGGCAGGGCAGTGCCAAGCCAGGAATCTACAAACTATGCTGGATCCTTCCAGAACGAAAGCTGCCAGCAACTAGGACCCTGCAAGTCCTTAGAGCCCCAGACGCCACCTTTCATCTGACACCCAGAGCCTGGGCCAATGACTTCGTTTTCCCCATGGAAAATGGCCTCCATTTCTGGCCTCTCACCCTGACCAAGAGGGTGGTGCCCAGCAAGAAATTTGCAAGCTTTGCTGGATTGCTCCAAATCTAAAGCTACCACTTGTTGTTGTTCTATTTCTCTAGAGTCCCATCATGCTGTTCTCAGATTGCTAAAGTCCATACCTCCTCGGTGTGTTCTTATGGCTGCAGATCTTCACAGCACAGACGCTTTCTTCTGCATGCTGTTCTTTCCCAGTTCAGGGCTCCTTCAAGGCTCTCCCTGAATGGCTACGCCGCCCCCTTTTATCCCAGTTCTCTTCAATGCTCACAGCTGCAGCCCATCAAGGACAACCAGGACCTGTGGGACAGATATTCAAATAGAATCCATTTCCTCTACTCTAGCCAGTAAGTACTACCCTACAAGTCCTCAGAACCCCAAAGGCCACCTTTCATCTGACACCCAGACCCTGGGGAAAGGACTTCTTTTTCCCATGGCAAATGGCCTCCCTTGGCAGCCACTCACCCTGGCAGAAAGTGGGAGCCTAGCTAGAATGATGCAATCGTTGCTGGATTTTTCCAAAAGAAAAGCTGGCAGCAACTAGGGCCCTGGAAGTACTTAGAGCCTCAAACGCCACCTTGAACATATTCCTGAGACCCTGGGGAAAGGACTTCGTTTTTCCCATGGAAAATGGCCTTCATTTGTGGCCACTTGGCCTGGCAGGCAGGGCAGTGCCAAGCCAGGAATCTACAAACTCTGCTGGATCCTTCCAGAACGAAAGCTGCCAGCAACTAGGACCCTGCAAGTCCTTACAGCCCCAGATGCCACCAGTCATCTGACACCCAGAGCCTGGGCCAATGACTTCGTTTTCCCCATGGAAAATGGCCTCCATTTCTGGCCACTCGCCCTGACCAAGAGGGTGGTGCCCAGCAAGAAATTTGCAAGCTTTGCTGGATTGCTCCAAATCGAAAGCTGCCACTTGTTGTTCTTCTATTTCTCTAGAGTCCCATAATGCTGTTCTCAGATTGCTAAAGTCCATACCTCCTCGGTGTGTTCTTATGGCTGCAGATCTTCACAGCACAGACGCTTTCTTCTGCATGCTGTTCTTTCCCAGTTCAGGGCTCCTTCAAGGCTCTCCCTGAATGGCTACGCCGCCCCCTTTTATCCCAGTTCTCTTCAATGCTCACAGCTGCAGCCCATCAAGGACAACCAGGACCTGTGGGGCAAAGCCTCTAGACAGATATTCAAATAGAATCCATTTCCTCTACTCTAGCCAGTAAGTACTACCCTACAAGTCCTCAGAACCCCAAAGGCCACCTTTCATCTGACACCCAGACCCTGGGGAAAGGACTTCTTTTTCCCATGGCAAATGGCCTCCCTTGGCAGCCACTCACCCTGGCAGAAAGTGGGAGCCTAGCTAGAATGATGCAATCGTTGCTGGATTTTTCCAAAAGAAAAGCTGGCAGCAACTAGGGCCCTGGAAGTACTTAGAGCCTCAAACGCCACCTTGAACATATTCCTGAGACCCTGGGGAAAGGACTTCGTTTTTCCCATGGAAAATGGCCTTCATTTGTGGCCACTCTGCCTGGCAGGCAGGGCAGTGCCAAGCCAGGAATCTACAAACTCTGCTGGATCCTTCCAGAACGAAAGCTGCCAGCAACTAGGACCCTGCAAGTCCTTACAGCCCCAGATGCCACCAGTCATCTGACACCCAGAGCCTGGGCCAATGACTTCGTTTTCCCCATGGAAAATGGCCTCCATTTCTGGCCACTCGCCCTGACCAAGAGGGTGGTGCCCAGCAAGAAATTTGCAAGCTTTGCTGGATTGCTCCAAATCGAAAGCTGCCACTTGTTGTTGTTCTATTTCTCTAGAGTCCCATCATGCTGTTCTCAGATTGCTAAAGTCCATACCTCCTCGGTGTGTTCTTATGGCTGCAGATCTTCACAGCACAGACGCTTTCTTCTGCATGCTGTTCTTTCCCAGTTCAGGGCTCCTTCAAGGCTCTCCCTGAATGGCTACGCCGCCCCCTTTTATCCCAGTTCTCTTCAATGCTCACAGCTGCAGCCCATCAAGGACAACCAGGACCTGTGGGACAGATATTCAAATAGAATCCATTTCCTCTACTCTAGCCAGTAAGTACTACCCTACAAGTCCTCAGAACCCCAAAGGCCACCTTTCATCTGACACCCAGACCCTGGGGAAAGGACTTCTTTTTCCCATGGCAAATGGCCTCCCTTGGCAGCCACTCACCCTGGCAGAAAGTGGGAGCCTAGCTAGAATGATGCAATCGTTGCTGGATTTTTCCAAAAGAAAAGCTGGCAGCAACTAGGGCCCTGGAAGTACTTAGAGCCTCAAACGCCACCTTGAACATATTACTGAGACCCTGGGGAAAGGACTTCGTTTTTCCCATGGAAAATGGCCTTCATTTGTGGCCACTTGGCCTGGCAGGCAGGGCAGTGCCAAGCCAGGAATCTACAAACTCTGCTGGATCCTTCCAGAACGAAAGCTGCCAGCAACTAGGACCCTGCAAGTCCTTAGAGCCCCAGATGCCACCAGTCATCTGACACCCAGAGCCTGGGCCAATGACTTCGTTTTCCCCATGGAAAATGGCCTCCATTTCTGGCCACTCGCCCTGACCAAGAGGGTGGTGCCCAGCAAGAAATTTGCAAGCTTTGCTGGATTGCTCCAAATCGAAAGCTGCCACTTGTTGTTCTTCTATTTCTCTAGAGTCCCATAATGCTGTTCTCAGATTGCTAAAGTCCATACCTCCTCGGTGTGTTCTTATGGCTGCAGATCTTCACAGCACAGACGCTTTCTTCTGCATGCTGTTCTTTCCCAGTTCAGGGCTCCTTCAAGGCTCTCCCTGAATGGCTACGCCGCCCCCTTTTATCCCAGTTCTCTTCAATGCTCACAGCTGCAGCCCATCAAGGACAACCAGGACCTGTGGGGCAAAGCCTCTAGACAGATATTCAAATAGAATCCATTTCCTCTACTCTAGCCAGTAAGTACTACCCTACAAGTCCTCAGAACCCCAAAGGCCACCTTTCATCTGACACCCAGACCCTGGGGAAAGGACTTCTTTTTCCCATGGCAAATGGCCTCCCTTGGCAGCCACTCACCCTGGCAGAAAGTGGGAGCCTAGCTAGAATGATGCAATCGTTGCTGGATTTTTCCAAAAGAAAAGCTGCCAGCAACTAGGGCCCTGGAAGTACTTAGAGCCTCAAACGCCACCTTGAACATATTACTGAGACCCTGGGGAAAGGACTTCGTTTTTCCCATGGAAAATGGCCTTCATTTGTGGCCACTTGGCCTGGCAGGCAGGGCAGTGCCAAGCCAGGAATCTACAAACTCTGCTGGATCCTTCCAGAACGAAAGCTGCCAGCAACTAGGACCCTGCAAGTCCTTACAGCCCCAGATGCCACCAGTCATCTGACACCCAGAGCCTGGGCCAATGACTTCGTTTTCCCCATGGAAAATGGCCTCCATTTCTGGCCACTCGCCCTGACCAAGAGGGTGGTGCCCAGCAAGAAATTTGCAAGCTTTGCTGGATTGCTCCAAATCGAAAGCTGCCACTTGTTGTTGTTCTATTTCTCTAGAGTCCCATCATGCTGTTCTCAGATTGCTAAAGTCCATACCTCCTCGGTGTGTTCTTATGGCTGCAGATCTTCACAGCACAGACGCTTTCTTCTGCATGCTGTTCTTTCCCAGTTCAGGGCTCCTTCAAGGCTCTCCCTGAATGGCTACGCCGCCCCCTTTTATCCCAGTTCTCTTCAATGCTCACAGCTGCAGCCCATCAAGGACAACCAGGACCTGTGGGGCAAAGCCTCTAGACAGATATTCAAATAGAATCCATTTCCTCTACTCTAGCCAGTAAGTACTACCCTACAAGTCCTCAGAACCCCAAAGGCCACCTTTCATCTGACACCCAGACCCTGGGGAAAGGACTTCTTTTTCCCATGGCAAATGGCCTCCCTTGGCAGCCACTCACCCTGGCAGAAAGTGGGAGCCTAGCTAGAATGATGCAATCGTTGCTGGATTTTTCCAAAAGAAAAGCTGCCAGCAACTAGGGCCCTGGAAGTACTTAGAGCCTCAAACGCCACCTTGAACATATTACTGAGACCCTGGGGAAAGGACTTCGTTTTTCCCATGGAAAATGGCCTTCATTTGTGGCCACTTGGCCTGGCAGGCAGGGCAGTGCCAAGCCAGGAATCTACAAACTCTGCTGGATCCTTCCAGAACGAAAGCTGCCAGCAACTAGGACCCTGCAAGTCCTTACAGCCCCAGATGCCACCAGTCATCTGACACCCAGAGCCTGGGCCAATGACTTCGTTTTCCCCATGGAAAATGGCCTCCATTTCTGGCCACTCGCCCTGACCAAGAGGGTGGTGCCCAGCAAGAAATTTGCAAGCTTTGCTGGATTGCTCCAAATCGAAAGCTGCCACTTGTTGTTGTTCTATTTCTCTAGAGTCCCATAATGCTGTTCTCAGATTGCTAAAGTCCATACCTCCTCGGTGTGTTCTTATGGCTGCAGATCTTCACAGCACAGACGCTTTCTTCTGCATGCTGTTCTTTCCCAGTTCAGGGCTCCTTCAAGGCTCTCCCTGAATGGCTACGCCGCCCCCTTTTATCCCAGTTCTCTTCAATGCTCACAGCTGCAGCCCATCAAGGACAACCAGGACCTGTGGGACAGATATTCAAATAGAATCCATTTCCTCTACTCTAGCCAGTAAGTACTACCCTACAAGTCCTCAGAACCCCAAAGGCCACCTTTCATCTGACACCCAGACCCTGGGGAAAGGACTTCTTTTTCCCATGGCAAATGGCCTCCCTTGGCAGCCACTCACCCTGGCAGAAAGTGGGAGCCTAGCTAGAATGATGCAATCGTTGCTGGATTTTTCCAAAAGAAAAGCTGGCAGCAACTAGGGCCCTGGAAGTACTTAGAGCCTCAAACGCCACCTTGAACATATTACTGAGACCCTGGGGAAAGGACTTCGTTTTTCCCATGGAAAATGGCCTTCATTTGTGGCCACTTGGCCTGGCAGGCAGGGCAGTGCCAAGCCAGGAATCTACAAACTCTGCTGGATCCTTCCAGAACGAAAGCTGCCAGCAACTAGGACCCTGCAAGTCCTTAGAGCCCCAGATGCCACCAGTCATCTGACACCCAGAGCCTGGGCCAATGACTTCGTTTTCCCCATGGAAAATGGCCTCCATTTCTGGCCACTCGCCCTGACCAAGAGGGTGGTGCCCAGCAAGAAATTTGCAAGCTTTGCTGGATTGCTCCAAATCGAAAGCTGCCACTTGTTGTTCTTCTATTTCTCTAGAGTCCCATCATGCTGTTCTCAGATTGCTAAAGTCCATACCTCCTCGGTGTGTTCTTATGGCTGCAGATCTTCACAGCACAGACGCTTTCTTCTGCATGCTGTTCTTTCCCAGTTCAGGGCTCCTTCAAGGCTCTCCCTGAATGGCTACGCCGCCCCCTTTTATCCCAGTTCTCTTCAATGCTCACAGCTGCAGCCCATCAAGGACAACCAGGACCTGTGGGGCAAAGCCTCTAGACAGATATTCAAATAGAATCCATTTCCTCTACTCTAGCCAGTAAGTACTACCCTACAAGTCCTCAGAACCCCAAAGGCCACCTTTCATCTGACACCCAGACCCTGGGGAAAGGACTTCTTTTTCCCATGGCAAATGGCCTCCCTTGGCAGCCACTCACCCTGGCAGAAAGTGGGAGCCTAGCTAGAATGATGCAATCGTTGCTGGATTTTTCCAAAAGAAAAGCTGCCAGCAACTAGGGCCCTGGAAGTACTTAGAGCCTCAAACGCCACCTTGAACATATTACTGAGACCCTGGGGAAAGGACTTCGTTTTTCCCATGGGAAATGGCCTTCATTTGTGGCCACTTGGCCTGGCAGGCAGGGCAGTGCCAAGCCAGGAATCTACAAACTCTGCTGGATCCTTCCAGAACGAAAGCTGCCAGCAACTAGGACCCTGCAAGTCCTTACAGCCCCAGATGCCACCAGTCATCTGACACCCAGAGCCTGGGCCAATGACTTCGTTTTCCCCATGGAAAATGGCCTCCATTTCTGGCCACTCGCCCTGACCAAGAGGGTGGTGCCCAGCAAGAAATTTGCAAGCTTTGCTGGATTGCTCCAAATCTAAAGCTACCACTTGTTGTTCTTCTATTTCTCTAGAGTCCCATCATGCTGTTCTCAGATTGCTAAAGTCCATACCTCCTCGGTGTGTTCTTATGGCTGCAGATCTTCACAGCACAGACGCTTTCTTCTGCATGCTGTTCTTTCCCAGTTCAGGGCTCCTTCAAGGCTCTCCCTGAATGGCTACGCCGCCCCCTTTTATCCCAGTTCTCTTCAATGCTCACAGCTGCAGCCCATCAAGGACAACCAGGACCTGTGGGACAGATATTCAAATAGAATCCATTTCCTCTACTCTAGCCAGTAAGTACTACCCTACAAGTCCTCAGAACCCCAAAGGCCACCTTTCATCTGACACCCAGACCCTGGGGAAAGGACTTCTTTTTCCCATGGCAAATGGCCTCCCTTGGCAGCCACTCACCCTGGCAGAAAGTGGGAGCCTAGCTAGAATGATGCAATCGTTGCTGGATTTTTCCAAAAGAAAAGCTGGCAGCAACTAGGGCCCTGGAAGTACTTAGAGCCTCAAACGCCACCTTGAACATATTACTGAGACCCTGGGGAAAGGACTTCGTTTTTCCCATGGAAAATGGCCTTCATTTGTGGCCACTCTGCCTGGCAGGCAGGGCAGTGCCAAGCCAGGAATCTACAAACTCTGCTGGATCCTTCCAGAACGAAAGCTGCCAGCAACTAGGACCCTGCAAGTCCTTAGAGCCCCAGATGCCACCAGTCATCTGACACCCAGAGCCTGGGCCAATGACTTCGTTTTCCCCATGGAAAATGGCCTCCATTTCTGGCCACTCGCCCTGACCAAGAGGGTGGTGCCCAGCAAGAAATTTGCAAGCTTTGCTGGATTGCTCCAAATCGAAAGCTACCACTTGTTGTTGTTCTATTTCTCTAGAGTCCCATCATGCTGTTCTCAGATTGCTAAAGTCCATACCTCCTCGGTGTGTTCTTATGGCTGCAGATCTTCACAGCACAGACGCTTTCTTCTGCATGCTGTTCTTTCCCAGTTCAGGGCTCCTTCAAGGCTCTCCCTGAATGGCTACGCCGCCCCCTTTTATCCCAGTTCTCTTCAATGCTCACAGCTGCAGCCCATCAAGGACAACCAGGACCTGTGGGGCAAAGCCTCTAGACAGATATTCAAATAGAATCCATTTCCTCTACTCTAGCCAGTAAGTACTACCCTACAAGTCCTCAGAACCCCAAAGGCCACCTTTCATCTGACACCCAGACCCTGGGGAAAGGACTTCTTTTTCCCATGGCAAATGGCCTCCCTTGGCAGCCACTCACCCTGGCAGAAAGTGGGAGCCTAGCTAGAATGATGCAATCGTTGCTGGATTTTTCCAAAAGAAAAGCTGGCAGCAACTAGGGCCCTGGAAGTACTTAGAGCCTCAAACGCCACCTTGAACATATTACTGAGACCCTGGGGAAAGGACTTCGTTTTTCCCATGGAAAATGGCCTTCATTTGTGGCCACTTGGCCTGGCAGGCAGGGCAGTGCCAAGCCAGGAATCTACAAACTCTGCTGGATCCTTCCAGAACGAAAGCTGCCAGCAACTAGGACCCTGCAAGTCCTTAGAGCCCCAGATGCCACCAGTCATCTGACACCCAGAGCCTGGGCCAATGACTTCGTTTTCCCCATGGAAAATGGCCTCCATTTCTGGCCACTCGCCCTGACCAAGAGGGTGGTGCCCAGCAAGAAATTTGCAAGCTTTGCTGGATTGCTCCAAATCGAAAGCTGCCACTTGTTGTTGTTCTATTTCTCTAGAGTCCCATCATGCTGTTCTCAGATTGCTAAAGTCCATACCTCCTCGGTGTGTTCTTATGGCTGCAGATCTTCACAGCACAGACGCTTTCTTCTGCATGCTGTTCTTTCCCAGTTCAGGGCTCCTTCAAGGCTCTCCCTGAATGGCTACGCCGCCCCCTTTTATCCCAGTTCTCTTCAATGCTCACAGCTGCAGCCCATCAAGGACAACCAGGACCTGTGGGACAGATATTCAAATAGAATCCATTTCCTCTACTCTAGCCAGTAAGTACTACCCTACAAGTCCTCAGAACCCCAAAGGCCACCTTTCATCTGACACCCAGACCCTGGGGAAAGGACTTCTTTTTCCCATGGCAAATGGCCTCCCTTGGCAGCCACTCACCCTGGCAGAAAGTGGGAGCCTAGCTAGAATGATGCAATCGTTGCTGGATTTTTCCAAAAGAAAAGCTGGCAGCAACTAGGGCCCTGGAAGTACTTAGAGCCTCAAACGCCACCTTGAACATATTCCTGAGACCCTGGGGAAAGGACTTCGTTTTTCCCATGGGAAATGGCCTTCATTTGTGGCCACTTGGCCTGGCAGGCAGGGCAGTGCCAAGCCAGGAATCTACAAACTATGCTGGATCCTTCCAGAACGAAAGCTGCCAGCAACTAGGACCCTGCAAGTCCTTAGAGCCCCAGACGCCACCTTTCATCTGACACCCAGAGCCTGGGCCAATGACTTCGTTTTCCCCATGGAAAATGGCCTCCATTTCTGGCCTCTCACCCTGACCAAGAGGGTGGTGCCCAGCAAGAAATTTGCAAGCTTTGCTGGATTGCTCCAAATCTAAAGCTACCACTTGTTGTTGTTCTATTTCTCTAGAGTCCCATCATGCTGTTCTCAGATTGCTAAAGTCCATACCTCCTCGGTGTGTTCTTATGGCTGCAGATCTTCACAGCACAGACGCTTTCTTCTGCATGCTGTTCTTTCCCAGTTCAGGGCTCCTTCAAGGCTCTCCCTGAATGGCTACGCCGCCCCCTTTTATCCCAGTTCTCTTCAATGCTCACAGCTGCAGCCCATCAAGGACAACCAGGACCTGTGGGACAGATATTCAAATAGAATCCATTTCCTCTACTCTAGCCAGTAAGTACTACCCTACAAGTCCTCAGAACCCCAAAGGCCACCTTTCATCTGACACCCAGACCCTGGGGAAAGGACTTCTTTTTCCCATGGCAAATGGCCTCCCTTGGCAGCCACTCACCCTGGCAGAAAGTGGGAGCCTAGCTAGAATGATGCAATCGTTGCTGGATTTTTCCAAAAGAAAAGCTGCCAGCAACTAGGGCCCTGGAAGTACTTAGAGCCTCAAACGCCACCTTGAACATATTCCTGAGACCCTGGGGAAAGGACTTCGTTTTTCCCATGGAAAATGGCCTTCATTTGTGGCCACTCTGCCTGGCAGGCAGGGCAGTGCCAAGCCAGGAATCTACAAACTCTGCTGGATCCTTCCAGAACGAAAGCTGCCAGCAACTAGGACCCTGCAAGTCCTTAGAGCCCCAGATGCCACCAGTCATCTGACACCCAGAGCCTGGGCCAATGACTTCGTTTTCCCCATGGAAAATGGCCTCCATTTCTGGCCACTCGCCCTGACCAAGAGGGTGGTGCCCAGCAAGAAATTTGCAAGCTTTGCTGGATTGCTCCAAATCGAAAGCTACCACTTGTTGTTGTTCTATTTCTCTAGAGTCCCATCATGCTGTTCTCAGATTGCTAAAGTCCATACCTCCTCGGTGTGTTCTTATGGCTGCAGATCTTCACAGCACAGACGCTTTCTTCTGCATGCTGTTCTTTCCCAGTTCAGGGCTCCTTCAAGGCTCTCCCTGAATGGCTACGCCGCCCCCTTTTATCCCAGTTCTCTTCAATGCTCACAGCTGCAGCCCATCAAGGACAACCAGGACCTGTGGGACAGATATTCAAATAGAATCCATTTCCTCTACTCTAGCCAGTAAGTACTACCCTACAAGTCCTCAGAACCCCAAAGGCCACCTTTCATCTGACACCCAGACCCTGGGGAAAGGACTTCTTTTTCCCATGGCAAATGGCCTCCCTTGGCAGCCACTCACCCTGGCAGAAAGTGGGAGCCTAGCTAGAATGATGCAATCGTTGCTGGATTTTTCCAAAAGAAAAGCTGGCAGCAACTAGGGCCCTGGAAGTACTTAGAGCCTCAAACGCCACCTTGAACATATTCCTGAGACCCTGGGGAAAGGACTTCGTTTTTCCCATGGAAAATGGCCTTCATTTGTGGCCACTTGGCCTGGCAGGCAGGGCAGTGCCAAGCCAGGAATCTACAAACTCTGCTGGATCCTTCCAGAACGAAAGCTGCCAGCAACTAGGACCCTGCAAGTCCTTAGAGCCCCAGATGCCACCAGTCATCTGACACCCAGAGCCTGGGCCAATGACTTCGTTTTCCCCATGGAAAATGGCCTCCATTTCTGGCCACTCGCCCTGACCAAGAGGGTGGTGCCCAGCAAGAAATTTGCAAGCTTTGCTGGATTGCTCCAAATCGAAAGCTGCCACTTGTTGTTCTTCTATTTCTCTAGAGTCCCATCATGCTGTTCTCAGATTGCTAAAGTCCATACCTCCTCGGTGTGTTCTTATGGCTGCAGATCTTCACAGCACAGACGCTTTCTTCTGCATGCTGTTCTTTCCCAGTTCAGGGCTCCTTCAAGGCTCTCCCTGAATGGCTACGCCGCCCCCTTTTATCCCAGTTCTCTTCAATGCTCACAGCTGCAGCCCATCAAGGACAACCAGGACCTGTGGGGCAAAGCCTCTAGACAGATATTCAAATAGAATCCATTTCCTCTACTCTAGCCAGTAAGTACTACCCTACAAGTCCTCAGAACCCCAAAGGCCACCTTTCATCTGACACCCAGACCCTGGGGAAAGGACTTCTTTTTCCCATGGCAAATGGCCTCCCTTGGCAGCCACTCACCCTGGCAGAAAGTGGGAGCCTAGCTAGAATGATGCAATCGTTGCTGGATTTTTCCAAAAGAAAAGCTGCCAGCAACTAGGGCCCTGGAAGTACTTAGAGCCTCAAACGCCACCTTGAACATATTCCTGAGACCCTGGGGAAAGGACTTCGTTTTTCCCATGGAAAATGGCCTTCATTTGTGGCCACTTGGCCTGGCAGGCAGGGCAGTGCCAAGCCAGGAATCTACAAACTCTGCTGGATCCTTCCAGAACGAAAGCTGCCAGCAACTAGGACCCTGCAAGTCCTTACAGCCCCAGATGCCACCAGTCATCTGACACCCAGAGCCTGGGCCAATGACTTCGTTTTCCCCATGGAAAATGGCCTCCATTTCTGGCCACTCGCCCTGACCAAGAGGGTGGTGCCCAGCAAGAAATTTGCAAGCTTTGCTGGATTGCTCCAAATCGAAAGCTGCCACTTGTTGTTCTTCTATTTCTCTAGAGTCCCATCATGCTGTTCTCAGATTGCTAAAGTCCATACCTCCTCGGTGTGTTCTTATGGCTGCAGATCTTCACAGCACAGACGCTTTCTTCTGCATGCTGTTCTTTCCCAGTTCAGGGCTCCTTCAAGGCTCTCCCTGAATGGCTACGCCGCCCCCTTTTATCCCAGTTCTCTTCAATGCTCACAGCTGCAGCCCATCAAGGACAACCAGGACCTGTGGGACAGATATTCAAATAGAATCCATTTCCTCTACTCTAGCCAGTAAGTAGTACCCTACAAGTCCTCAGAACCCCAAAGGCCACCTTTCATCTGACACCCAGACCCTGGGGAAAGGACTTCTTTTTCCCATGGCAAATGGCCTCCCTTGGCAGCCACTCACCCTGGCAGAAAGTGGGAGCCTAGCTAGAATGATGCAATCGTTGCTGGATTTTTCCAAAAGAAAAGCTGGCAGCAACTAGGGCCCTGGAAGTACTTAGAGCCTCAAACGCCACCTTGAACATATTCCTGAGACCCTGGGGAAAGGACTTCGTTTTTCCCATGGGAAATGGCCTTCATTTGTGGCCACTTGGCCTGGCAGGCAGGGCAGTGCCAAGCCAGGAATCTACAAACTCTGCTGGATCCTTCCAGAACGAAAGCTGCCAGCAACTAGGACCCTGCAAGTCCTTAGAGCCCCAGACGCCACCTTTCATCTGACACCCAGAGCCTGGGCCAATGACTTCGTTTTCCCCATGGAAAATGGCCTCCATTTCTGGCCTCTCGCCCTGACCAAGAGGGTGGTGCCCAGCAAGAAATTTGCAAGCTTTGCTGGATTGCTCCAAATCGAAAGCTACCACTTGTTGTTGTTCTATTTCTCTAGAGTCCCATCATGCTGTTCTCAGATTGCTAAAGTCCATACCTCCTCGGTGTGTTCTTATGGCTGCAGATCTTCACAGCACAGACGCTTTCTTCTGCATGCTGTTCTTTCCCAGTTCAGGGCTCCTTCAAGGCTCTCCCTGAATGGCTACGCCGCCCCCTTTTATCCCAGTTCTCTTCAATGCTCACAGCTGCAGCCCATCAAGGACAACCAGGACCTGTGGGACAGATATTCAAATAGAATCCATTTCCTCTACTCTAGCCAGTAAGTACTACCCTACAAGTCCTCAGAACCCCAAAGGCCACCTTTCATCTGACACCCAGACCCTGGGGAAAGGACTTCTTTTTCCCATGGCAAATGGCCTCCCTTGGCAGCCACTCACCCTGGCAGAAAGTGGGAGCCTAGCTAGAATGATGCAATCGTTGCTGGATTTTTCCAAAAGAAAAGCTGGCAGCAACTAGGGCCCTGGAAGTACTTAGAGCCTCAAACGCCACCTTGAACATATTACTGAGACCCTGGGGAAAGGACTTCGTTTTTCCCATGGAAAATGGCCTTCATTTGTGGCCACTCTGCCTGGCAGGCAGGGCAGTGCCAAGCCAGGAATCTACAAACTCTGCTGGATCCTTCCAGAACGAAAGCTGCCAGCAACTAGGACCCTGCAAGTCCTTAGAGCCCCAGATGCCACCAGTCATCTGACACCCAGAGCCTGGGCCAATGACTTCGTTTTCCCCATGGAAAATGGCCTCCATTTCTGGCCACTCGCCCTGACCAAGAGGGTGGTGCCCAGCAAGAAATTTGCAAGCTTTGCTGGATTGCTCCAAATCGAAAGCTGCCACTTGTTGTTCTTCTATTTCTCTAGAGTCCCATAATGCTGTTCTCAGATTGCTAAAGTCCATACCTCCTCGGTGTGTTCTTATGGCTGCAGATCTTCACAGCACAGACGCTTTCTTCTGCATGCTGTTCTTTCCCAGTTCAGGGCTCCTTCAAGGCTCTCCCTGAATGGCTACGCCGCCCCCTTTTATCCCAGTTCTCTTCAATGCTCACAGCTGCAGCCCATCAAGGACAACCAGGACCTGTGGGGCAAAGCCTCTAGACAGATATTCAAATAGAATCCATTTCCTCTACTCTAGCCAGTAAGTACTACCCTACAAGTCCTCAGAACCCCAAAGGCCACCTTTCATCTGACACCCAGACCCTGGGGAAAGGACTTCTTTTTCCCATGGCAAATGGCCTCCCTTGGCAGCCACTCACCCTGGCAGAAAGTGGGAGCCTAGCTAGAATGATGCAATCGTTGCTGGATTTTTCCAAAAGAAAAGCTGCCAGCAACTAGGGCCCTGGAAGTACTTAGAGCCTCAAACGCCACCTTGAACATATTCCTGAGACCCTGGGGAAAGGACTTCGTTTTTCCCATGGAAAATGGCCTTCATTTGTGGCCACTTGGCCTGGCAGGCAGGGCAGTGCCAAGCCAGGAATCTACAAACTCTGCTGGATCCTTCCAGAACGAAAGCTGCCAGCAACTAGGACCCTGCAAGTCCTTACAGCCCCAGATGCCACCAGTCATCTGACACCCAGAGCCTGGGCCAATGACTTCGTTTTCCCCATGGAAAATGGCCTCCATTTCTGGCCACTCGCCCTGACCAAGAGGGTGGTGCCCAGCAAGAAATTTGCAAGCTTTGCTGGATTGCTCCAAATCTAAAGCTACCACTTGTTGTTGTTCTATTTCTCTAGAGTCCCATCATGCTGTTCTCAGATTGCTAAAGTCCATACCTCCTCGGTGTGTTCTTATGGCTGCAGATCTTCACAGCACAGACGCTTTCTTCTGCATGCTGTTCTTTCCCAGTTCAGGGCTCCTTCAAGGCTCTCCCTGAATGGCTACGCCCCCCCCTTTTATCCCAGTTCTCTTCAATGCTCACAGCTGCAGCCCATCAAGGACAACCAGGACCTGTGGGACAGATATTCAAATAGAATCCATTTCCTCTACTCTAGCCAGTAAGTAGTACCCTACAAGTCCTCAGAACCCCAAAGGCCACCTTTCATCTGACACCCAGACCCTGGGGAAAGGACTTCTTTTTCCCATGGCAAATGGCCTCCCTTGGCAGCCACTCACCCTGGCAGAAAGTGGGAGCCTAGCTAGAATGATGCAATCGTTGCTGGATTTTTCCAAAAGAAAAGCTGGCAGCAACTAGGGCCCTGGAAGTACTTAGAGCCTCAAACGCCACCTTGAACATATTACTGAGACCCTGGGGAAAGGACTTCGTTTTTCCCATGGGAAATGGCCTTCATTTGTGGCCACTTGGCCTGGCAGGCAGGGCAGTGCCAAGCCAGGAATCTACAAACTCTGCTGGATCCTTCCAGAACGAAAGCTGCCAGCAACTAGGACCCTGCAAGTCCTTACAGCCCCAGATGCCACCAGTCATCTGACACCCAGAGCCTGGGCCAATGACTTCGTTTTCCCCATGGAAAATGGCCTCCATTTCTGGCCACTCGCCCTGACCAAGAGGGTGGTGCCCAGCAAGAAATTTGCAAGCTTTGCTGGATTGCTCCAAATCGAAAGCTGCCACTTGTTGTTGTTCTATTTCTCTAGAGTCCCATCATGCTGTTCTCAGATTGCTAAAGTCCATACCTCCTCGGTGTGTTCTTATGGCTGCAGATCTTCACAGCACAGACGCTTTCTTCTGCATGCTGTTCTTTCCCAGTTCAGGGCTCCTTCAAGGCTCTCCCTGAATGGCTACGCCGCCCCCTTTTATCCCAGTTCTCTTCAATGCTCACAGCTGCAGCCCATCAAGGACAACCAGGACCTGTGGGACAGATATTCAAATAGAATCCATTTCCTCTACTCTAGCCAGTAAGTAGTACCCTACAAGTCCTCAGAACCCCAAAGGCCACCTTTCATCTGACACCCAGACCCTGGGGAAAGGACTTCTTTTTCCCATGGCAAATGGCCTCCCTTGGCAGCCACTCACCCTGGCAGAAAGTGGGAGCCTAGCTAGAATGATGCAATCCTTGCTGGATTTTTCCAAAAGAAAAGCTGGCAGCAACTAGGGCCCTGGAAGTACTTAGAGCCTCAAACACCACCTTGAACATATTCCTGAGACCCTGGGGAAAGGACTTCGTTTTTCCCATGGGAAATGGCCTTCATTTGTGGCCACTTGGCCTGGCAGGCAGGGCAGTGCCAAGCCAGGAATCTACAAACTCTGCTGGATCCTTCCAGAACGAAAGCTGCCAGCAACTAGGACCCTGCAAGTCCTTAGAGCCCCAGACGCCACCTTTCATCTGACACCCAGAGCCTGGGCCAATGACTTCGTTTTCCCCATGGAAAATGGCCTCCATTTCTGGCCACTCGCCCTGACCAAGAGGGTGGTGCCCAGCAAGAAATTTGCAAGCTTTGCTGGATTGCTCCAAATCGAAAGCTACCACTTGTTGTTGTTCTATTTCTCTAGAGTCCCATCATGCTGTTCTCAGATTGCTAAAGTCCATACCTCCTCGGTGTGTTCTTATGGCTGCAGATCTTCACAGCACAGACGCTTTCTTCTGCATGCTGTTCTTTCCCAGTTCAGGGCTCCTTCAAGGCTCTCCCTGAATGGCTACGCCGCCCCCTTTTATCCCAGTTCTCTTCAATGCTCACAGCTGCAGCCCATCAAGGACAACCAGGACCTGTGGGACAGATATTCAAATAGAATCCATTTCCTCTACTCTAGCCAGTAAGTACTACCCTACAAGTCCTCAGAACCCCAAAGGCCACCTTTCATCTGACACCCAGACCCTGGGGAAAGGACTTCTTTTTCCCATGGCAAATGGCCTCCCTTGGCAGCCACTCACCCTGGCAGAAAGTGGGAGCCTAGCTAGAATGATGCAATCGTTGCTGGATTTTTCCAAAAGAAAAGCTGGCAGCAACTAGGGCCCTGGAAGTACTTAGAGCCTCAAACGCCACCTTGAACATATTCCTGAGACCCTGGGGAAAGGACTTCGTTTTTCCCATGGAAAATGGCCTTCATTTGTGGCCACTCTGCCTGGCAGGCAGGGCAGTGCCAAGCCAGGAATCTACAAACTCTGCTGGATCCTTCCAGAACGAAAGCTGCCAGCAACTAGGACCCTGCAAGTCCTTACAGCCCCAGATGCCACCAGTCATCTGACACCCAGAGCCTGGGCCAATGACTTCGTTTTCCCCATGGAAAATGGCCTCCATTTCTGGCCACTCGCCCTGACCAAGAGGGTGGTGCCCAGCAAGAAATTTGCAAGCTTTGCTGGATTGCTCCAAATCTAAAGCTACCACTTGTTGTTCTTCTATTTCTCTAGAGTCCCATCATGCTGTTCTCAGATTGCTAAAGTCCATACCTCCTCGGTGTGTTCTTATGGCTGCAGATCTTCACAGCACAGACGCTTTCTTCTGCATGCTGTTCTTTCCCAGTTCAGGGCTCCTTCAAGGCTCTCCCTGAATGGCTACGCCGCCCCCTTTTATCCCAGTTCTCTTCAATGCTCACAGCTGCAGCCCATCAAGGACAACCAGGACCTGTGGGACAGATATTCAAATAGAATCCATTTCCTCTACTCTAGCCAGTAAGTACTACCCTACAAGTCCTCAGAACCCCAAAGGCCACCTTTCATCTGACACCCAGACCCTGGGGAAAGGACTTCTTTTTCCCATGGCAAATGGCCTCCCTTGGCAGCCACTCACCCTGGCAGAAAGTGGGAGCCTAGCTAGAATGATGCAATCGTTGCTGGATTTTTCCAAAAGAAAAGCTGGCAGCAACTAGGGCCCTGGAAGTACTTAGAGCCTCAAACGCCACCTTGAACATATTACTGAGACCCTGGGGAAAGGACTTCGTTTTTCCCATGGGAAATGGCCTTCATTTGTGGCCACTCTGCCTGGCAGGCAGGGCAGTGCCAAGCCAGGAATCTACAAACTCTGCTGGATCCTTCCAGAACGAAAGCTGCCAGCAACTAGGACCCTGCAAGTCCTTAGAGCCCCAGATGCCACCAGTCATCTGACACCCAGAGCCTGGGCCAATGACTTCGTTTTCCCCATGGAAAATGGCCTCCATTTCTGGCCACTCGCCCTGACCAAGAGGGTGGTGCCCAGCAAGAAATTTGCAAGCTTTGCTGGATTGCTCCAAATCGAAAGCTACCACTTGTTGTTGTTCTATTTCTCTAGAGTCCCATCATGCTGTTCTCAGATTGCTAAAGTCCATACCTCCTCGGTGTGTTCTTATGGCTGCAGATCTTCACAGCACAGACGCTTTCTTCTGCATGCTGTTCTTTCCCAGTTCAGGGCTCCTTCAAGGCTCTCCCTGAATGGCTACGCCGCCCCCTTTTATCCCAGTTCTCTTCAATGCTCACAGCTGCAGCCCATCAAGGACAACCAGGACCTGTGGGACAGATATTCAAATAGAATCCATTTCCTCTACTCTAGCCAGTAAGTACTACCCTACAAGTCCTCAGAACCCCAAAGGCCACCTTTCATCTGACACCCAGACCCTGGGGAAAGGACTTCTTTTTCCCATGGCAAATGGCCTCCCTTGGCAGCCACTCACCCTGGCAGAAAGTGGGAGCCTAGCTAGAATGATGCAATCGTTGCTGGATTTTTCCAAAAGAAAAGCTGGCAGCAACTAGGGCCCTGGAAGTACTTAGAGCCTCAAACGCCACCTTGAACATATTCCTGAGACCCTGGGGAAAGGACTTCGTTTTTCCCATGGGAAATGGCCTTCATTTGTGGCCACTTGGCCTGGCAGGCAGGGCAGTGCCAAGCCAGGAATCTACAAACTCTGCTGGATCCTTCCAGAACGAAAGCTGCCAGCAACTAGGACCCTGCAAGTCCTTAGAGCCCCAGATGCCACCAGTCATCTGACACCCAGAGCCTGGGCCAATGACTTCGTTTTCCCCATGGAAAATGGCCTCCATTTCTGGCCACTCGCCCTGACCAAGAGGGTGGTGCCCAGCAAGAAATTTGCAAGCTTTGCTGGATTGCTCCAAATCTAAAGCTACCACTTGTTGTTGTTCTATTTCTCTAGAGTCCCATCATGCTGTTCTCAGATTGCTAAAGTCCATACCTCCTCGGTGTGTTCTTATGGCTGCAGATCTTCACAGCACAGACGCTTTCTTCTGCATGCTGTTCTTTCCCAGTTCAGGGCTCCTTCAAGGCTCTCCCTGAATGGCTACGCCGCCCCCTTTTATCCCAGTTCTCTTCAATGCTCACAGCTGCAGCCCATCAAGGACAACCAGGACCTGTGGGACAGATATTCAAATAGAATCCATTTCCTCTACTCTAGCCAGTAAGTACTACCCTACAAGTCCTCAGAACCCCAAAGGCCACCTTTCATCTGACACCCAGACCCTGGGGAAAGGACTTCTTTTTCCCATGGCAAATGGCCTCCCTTGGCAGCCACTCACCCTGGCAGAAAGTGGGAGCCTAGCTAGAATGATGCAATCGTTGCTGGATTTTTCCAAAAGAAAAGCTGGCAGCAACTAGGGCCCTGGAAGTACTTAGAGCCTCAAACGCCACCTTGAACATATTCCTGAGACCCTGGGGAAAGGACTTCGTTTTTCCCATGGAAAATGGCCTTCATTTGTGGCCACTCTGCCTGGCAGGCAGGGCAGTGCCAAGCCAGGAATCTACAAACTCTGCTGGATCCTTCCAGAACGAAAGCTGCCAGCAACTAGGACCCTGCAAGTCCTTACAGCCCCAGATGCCACCAGTCATCTGACACCCAGAGCCTGGGCCAATGACTTCGTTTTCCCCATGGAAAATGGCCTCCATTTCTGGCCACTCGCCCTGACCAAGAGGGTGGTGCCCAGCAAGAAATTTGCAAGCTTTGCTGGATTGCTCCAAATCTAAAGCTACCACTTGTTGTTCTTCTATTTCTCTAGAGTCCCATCATGCTGTTCTCAGATTGCTAAAGTCCATACCTCCTCGGTGTGTTCTTATGGCTGCAGATCTTCACAGCACAGACGCTTTCTTCTGCATGCTGTTCTTTCCCAGTTCAGGGCTCCTTCAAGGCTCTCCCTGAATGGCTACGCCGCCCCCTTTTATCCCAGTTCTCTTCAATGCTCACAGCTGCAGCCCATCAAGGACAACCAGGACCTGTGGGACAGATATTCAAATAGAATCCATTTCCTCTACTCTAGCCAGTAAGTACTACCCTACAAGTCCTCAGAACCCCAAAGGCCACCTTTCATCTGACACCCAGACCCTGGGGAAAGGACTTCTTTTTCCCATGGCAAATGGCCTCCCTTGGCAGCCACTCACCCTGGCAGAAAGTGGGAGCCTAGCTAGAATGATGCAATCGTTGCTGGATTTTTCCAAAAGAAAAGCTGGCAGCAACTAGGGCCCTGGAAGTACTTAGAGCCTCAAACGCCACCTTGAACATATTCCTGAGACCCTGGGGAAAGGACTTCGTTTTTCCCATGGAAAATGGCCTTCATTTGTGGCCACTCTGCCTGGCAGGCAGGGCAGTGCCAAGCCAGGAATCTACAAACTCTGCTGGATCCTTCCAGAACGAAAGCTGCCAGCAACTAGGACCCTGCAAGTCCTTACAGCCCCAGATGCCACCAGTCATCTGACACCCAGAGCCTGGGCCAATGACTTCGTTTTCCCCATGGAAAATGGCCTCCATTTCTGGCCACTCGCCCTGACCAAGAGGGTGGTGCCCAGCAAGAAATTTGCAAGCTTTGCTGGATTGCTCCAAATCGAAAGCTACCACTTGTTGTTGTTCTATTTCTCTAGAGTCCCATCATGCTGTTCTCAGATTGCTAAAGTCCATACCTCCTCGGTGTGTTCTTATGGCTGCAGATCTTCACAGCACAGACGCTTTCTTCTGCATGCTGTTCTTTCCCAGTTCAGGGCTCCTTCAAGGCTCTCCCTGAATGGCTACGCCGCCCCCTTTTATCCCAGTTCTCTTCAATGCTCACAGCTGCAGCCCATCAAGGACAACCAGGACCTGTGGGACAGATATTCAAATAGAATCCATTTCCTCTACTCTAGCCAGTAAGTACTACCCTACAAGTCCTCAGAACCCCAAAGGCCACCTTTCATCTGACACCCAGACCCTGGGGAAAGGACTTCTTTTTCCCATGGCAAATGGCCTCCCTTGGCAGCCACTCACCCTGGCAGAAAGTGGGAGCCTAGCTAGAATGATGCAATCGTTGCTGGATTTTTCCAAAAGAAAAGCTGCCAGCAACTAGGGCCCTGGAAGTACTTAGAGCCTCAAACGCCACCTTGAACATATTACTGAGACCCTGGGGAAAGGACTTCGTTTTTCCCATGGGAAATGGCCTTCATTTGTGGCCACTTGGCCTGGCAGGCAGGGCAGTGCCAAGCCAGGAATCTACAAACTCTGCTGGATCCTTCCAGAACGAAAGCTGCCAGCAACTAGGACCCTGCAAGTCCTTAGAGCCCCAGATGCCACCAGTCATCTGACACCCAGAGCCTGGGCCAATGACTTCGTTTTCCCCATGGATAATGGCCTCCATTTCTGGCCACTCGCCCTGACCAAGAGGGTGGTGCCCAGCAAGAAATTTGCAAGCTTTGCTGGATTGCTCCAAATCTAAAGCTACCACTTGTTGTTGTTCTATTTCTCTAGAGTCCCATCATGCTGTTCTCAGATTGCTAAAGTCCATACCTCCTCGGTGTGTTCTTATGGCTGCAGATCTTCACAGCACAGACGCTTTCTTCTGCATGCTGTTCTTTCCCAGTTCAGGGCTCCTTCAAGGCTCTCCCTGAATGGCTACGCCGCCCCCTTTTATCCCAGTTCTCTTCAATGCTCACAGCTGCAGCCCATCAAGGACAACCAGGACCTGTGGGACAGATATTCAAATAGAATCCATTTCCTCTACTCTAGCCAGTAAGTACTACCCTACAAGTCCTCAGAACCCCAAAGGCCACCTTTCATCTGACACCCAGACCCTGGGGAAAGGACTTCTTTTTCCCATGGCAAATGGCCTCCCTTGGCAGCCACTCACCCTGGCAGAAAGTGGGAGCCTAGCTAGAATGATGCAATCGTTGCTGGATTTTTCCAAAAGAAAAGCTGGCAGCAACTAGGGCCCTGGAAGTACTTAGAGCCTCAAACGCCACCTTGAACATATTCCTGAGACCCTGGGGAAAGGACTTCGTTTTTCCCATGGAAAATGGCCTTCATTTGTGGCCACTCTGCCTGGCAGGCAGGGCAGTGCCAAGCCAGGAATCTACAAACTCTGCTGGATCCTTCCAGAACGAAAGCTGCCAGCAACTAGGACCCTGCAAGTCCTTACAGCCCCAGATGCCACCAGTCATCTGACACCCAGAGCCTGGGCCAATGACTTCGTTTTCCCCATGGAAAATGGCCTCCATTTCTGGCCACTCGCCCTGACCAAGAGGGTGGTGCCCAGCAAGAAATTTGCAAGCTTTGCTGGATTGCTCCAAATCTAAAGCTGCCACTTGTTGTTCTTCTATTTCTCTAGAGTCCCATCATGCTGTTCTCAGATTGCTAAAGTCCATACCTCCTCGGTGTGTTCTTATGGCTGCAGATCTTCACAGCACAGACGCTTTCTTCTGCATGCTGTTCTTTCCCAGTTCAGGGCTCCTTCAAGGCTCTCCCTGAATGGCTACGCCGCCCCCTTTTATCCCAGTTCTCTTCAATGCTCACAGCTGCAGCCCATCAAGGACAACCAGGACCTGTGGGACAGATATTCAAATAGAATCCATTTCCTCTACTCTAGCCAGTAAGTACTACCCTACAAGTCCTCAGAACCCCAAAGGCCACCTTTCATCTGACACCCAGACCCTGGGGAAAGGACTTCTTTTTCCCATGGCAAATGGCCTCCCTTGGCAGCCACTCACCCTGGCAGAAAGTGGGAGCCTAGCTAGAATGATGCAATCGTTGCTGGATTTTTCCAAAAGAAAAGCTGCCAGCAACTAGGGCCCTGGAAGTACTTAGAGCCTCAAACGCCACCTTGAACATATTCCTGAGACCCTGGGGAAAGGACTTCGTTTTTCCCATGGAAAATGGCCTTCATTTGTGGCCACTTGGCCTGGCAGGCAGGGCAGTGCCAAGCCAGGAATCTACAAACTCTGCTGGATCCTTCCAGAACGAAAGCTGCCAGCAACTAGGACCCTGCAAGTCCTTAGAGCCCCAGACGCCACCTTTCATCTGACACCCAGAGCCTGGGCCAATGACTTCGTTTTCCCCATGGAAAATGGCCTCCATTTCTGGCCTCTCACCCTGACCAAGAGGGTGGTGCCCAGCAAGAAATTTGCAAGCTTTGCTGGATTGCTCCAAATCGAAAGCTACCACTTGTTGTTGTTCTATTTCTCTAGAGTCCCATCATGCTGTTCTCAGATTGCTAAAGTCCATACCTCCTCGGTGTGTTCTTATGGCTGCAGATCTTCACAGCACAGACGCTTTCTTCTGCATGCTGTTCTTTCCCAGTTCAGGGCTCCTTCAAGGCTCTCCCTGAATGGCTACGCCGCCCCCTTTTATCCCAGTTCTCTTCAATGCTCACAGCTGCAGCCCATCAAGGACAACCAGGACCTGTGGGACAGATATTCAAATAGAATCCATTTCCTCTACTCTAGCCAGTAAGTACTACCCTACAAGTCCTCAGAACCCCAAAGGCCACCTTTCATCTGACACCCAGACCCTGGGGAAAGGACTTCTTTTTCCCATGGCAAATGGCCTCCCTTGGCAGCCACTCACCCTGGCAGAAAGTGGGAGCCTAGCTAGAATGATGCAATCGTTGCTGGATTTTTCCAAAAGAAAAGCTGGCAGCAACTAGGGCCCTGGAAGTACTTAGAGCCTCAAACGCCACCTTGAACATATTCCTGAGACCCTGGGGAAAGGACTTCGTTTTTCCCATGGAAAATGGCCTTCATTTGTGGCCACTCTGCCTGGCAGGCAGGGCAGTGCCAAGCCAGGAATCTACAAACTCTGCTGGATCCTTCCAGAACGAAAGCTGCCAGCAACTAGGACCCTGCAAGTCCTTACAGCCCCAGATGCCACCAGTCATCTGACACCCAGAGCCTGGGCCAATGACTTCGTTTTCCCCATGGAAAATGGCCTCCATTTCTGGCCACTCGCCCTGACCAAGAGGGTGGTGCCCAGCAAGAAATTTGCAAGCTTTGCTGGATTGCTCCAAATCGAAAGCTACCACTTGTTGTTCTTCTATTTCTCTAGAGTCCCATCATGCTGTTCTCAGATTGCTAAAGTCCATACCTCCTCGGTGTGTTCTTATGGCTGCAGATCTTCACAGCACAGACGCTTTCTTCTGCATGCTGTTCTTTCCCAGTTCAGGGCTCCTTCAAGGCTCTCCCTGAATGGCTACGCCGCCCCCTTTTATCCCAGTTCTCTTCAATGCTCACAGCTGCAGCCCATCAAGGACAACCAGGACCTGTGGGACAGATATTCAAATAGAATCCATTTCCTCTACTCTAGCCAGTAAGTACTACCCTACAAGTCCTCAGAACCCCAAAGGCCACCTTTCATCTGACACCCAGACCCTGGGGAAAGGACTTCTTTTTCCCATGGCAAATGGCCTCCCTTGGCAGCCACTCACCCTGGCAGAAAGTGGGAGCCTAGCTAGAATGATGCAATCGTTGCTGGATTTTTCCAAAAGAAAAGCTGGCAGCAACTAGGGCCCTGGAAGTACTTAGAGCCTCAAACGCCACCTTGAACATATTACTGAGACCCTGGGGAAAGGACTTCGTTTTTCCCATGGAAAATGGCCTTCATTTGTGGCCACTCTGCCTGGCAGGCAGGGCAGTGCCAAGCCAGGAATCTACAAACTCTGCTGGATCCTTCCAGAACGAAAGCTGCCAGCAACTAGGACCCTGCAAGTCCTTAGAGCCCCAGATGCCACCAGTCATCTGACACCCAGAGCCTGGGCCAATGACTTCGTTTTCCCCATGGAAAATGGCCTCCATTTCTGGCCACTCGCCCTGACCAAGAGGGTGGTGCCCAGCAAGAAATTTGCAAGCTTTGCTGGATTGCTCCAAATCGAAAGCTGCCACTTGTTGTTCTTCTATTTCTCTAGAGTCCCATCATGCTGTTCTCAGATTGCTAAAGTCCATACCTCCTCGGTGTGTTCTTATGGCTGCAGATCTTCACAGCACAGACGCTTTCTTCTGCATGCTGTTCTTTCCCAGTTCAGGGCTCCTTCAAGGCTCTCCCTGAATGGCTACGCCGCCCCCTTTTATCCCAGTTCTCTTCAATGCTCACAGCTGCAGCCCATCAAGGACAACCAGGACCTGTGGGGCAAAGCCTCTAGACAGATATTCAAATAGAATCCATTTCCTCTACTCTAGCCAGTAAGTACTACCCTACAAGTCCTCAGAACCCCAAAGGCCACCTTTCATCTGACACCCAGACCCTGGGGAAAGGACTTCTTTTTCCCATGGCAAATGGCCTCCCTTGGCAGCCACTCACCCTGGCAGAAAGTGGGAGCCTAGCTAGAATGATGCAATCGTTGCTGGATTTTTCCAAAAGAAAAGCTGCCAGCAACTAGGGCCCTGGAAGTACTTAGAGCCTCAAACGCCACCTTGAACATATTACTGAGACCCTGGGGAAAGGACTTCGTTTTTCCCATGGGAAATGGCCTTCATTTGTGGCCACTTGGCCTGGCAGGCAGGGCAGTGCCAAGCCAGGAATCTACAAACTCTGCTGGATCCTTCCAGAACGAAAGCTGCCAGCAACTAGGACCCTGCAAGTCCTTACAGCCCCAGATGCCACCAGTCATCTGACACCCAGAGCCTGGGCCAATGACTTCGTTTTCCCCATGGAAAATGGCCTCCATTTCTGGCCACTCGCCCTGACCAAGAGGGTGGTGCCCAGCAAGAAATTTGCAAGCTTTGCTGGATTGCTCCAAATCTAAAGCTACCACTTGTTGTTCTTCTATTTCTCTAGAGTCCCATCATGCTGTTCTCAGATTGCTAAAGTCCATACCTCCTCGGTGTGTTCTTATGGCTGCAGATCTTCACAGCACAGACGCTTTCTTCTGCATGCTGTTCTTTCCCAGTTCAGGGCTCCTTCAAGGCTCTCCCTGAATGGCTACGCCGCCCCCTTTTATCCCAGTTCTCTTCAATGCTCACAGCTGCAGCCCATCAAGGACAACCAGGACCTGTGGGACAGATATTCAAATAGAATCCATTTCCTCTACTCTAGCCAGTAAGTACTACCCTACAAGTCCTCAGAACCCCAAAGGCCACCTTTCATCTGACACCCAGACCCTGGGGAAAGGACTTCTTTTTCCCATGGCAAATGGCCTCCCTTGGCAGCCACTCACCCTGGCAGAAAGTGGGAGCCTAGCTAGAATGATGCAATCGTTGCTGGATTTTTCCAAAAGAAAAGCTGCCAGCAACTAGGGCCCTGGAAGTACTTAGAGCCTCAAACGCCACCTTGAACATATTCCTGAGACCCTGGGGAAAGGACTTCGTTTTTCCCATGGGAAATGGCCTTCATTTGTGGCCACTTGGCCTGGCAGGCAGGGCAGTGCCAAGCCAGGAATCTACAAACTATGCTGGATCCTTCCAGAACGAAAGCTGCCAGCAACTAGGACCCTGCAAGTCCTTAGAGCCCCAGACGCCACCTTTCATCTGACACCCAGAGCCTGGGCCAATGACTTCGTTTTCCCCATGGAAAATGGCCTCCATTTCTGGCCTCTCACCCTGACCAAGAGGGTGGTGCCCAGCAAGAAATTTGCAAGCTTTGCTGGATTGCTCCAAATCTAAAGCTACCACTTGTTGTTGTTCTATTTCTCTAGAGTCCCATCATGCTGTTCTCAGATTGCTAAAGTCCATACCTCCTCGGTGTGTTCTTATGGCTGCAGATCTTCACAGCACAGACGCTTTCTTCTGCATGCTGTTCTTTCCCAGTTCAGGGCTCCTTCAAGGCTCTCCCTGAATGGCTACGCCGCCCCCTTTTATCCCAGTTCTCTTCAATGCTCACAGCTGCAGCCCATCAAGGACAACCAGGACCTGTGGGACAGATATTCAAATAGAATCCATTTCCTCTACTCTAGCCAGTAAGTACTACCCTACAAGTCCTCAGAACCCCAAAGGCCACCTTTCATCTGACACCCAGACCCTGGGGAAAGGACTTCTTTTTCCCATGGCAAATGGCCTCCCTTGGCAGCCACTCACCCTGGCAGAAAGTGGGAGCCTAGCTAGAATGATGCAATCGTTGCTGGATTTTTCCAAAAGAAAAGCTGGCAGCAACTAGGGCCCTGGAAGTACTTAGAGCCTCAAACGCCACCTTGAACATATTCCTGAGACCCTGGGGAAAGGACTTCGTTTTTCCCATGGAAAATGGCCTTCATTTGTGGCCACTCTGCCTGGCAGGCAGGGCAGTGCCAAGCCAGGAATCTACAAACTCTGCTGGATCCTTCCAGAACGAAAGCTGCCAGCAACTAGGACCCTGCAAGTCCTTAGAGCCCCAGATGCCACCAGTCATCTGACACCCAGAGCCTGGGCCAATGACTTCGTTTTCCCCATGGAAAATGGCCTCCATTTCTGGCCACTCGCCCTGACCAAGAGGGTGGTGCCCAGCAAGAAATTTGCAAGCTTTGCTGGATTGCTCCAAATCGAAAGCTACCACTTGTTGTTCTTCTATTTCTCTAGAGTCCCATCATGCTGTTCTCAGATTGCTAAAGTCCATACCTCCTCGGTGTGTTCTTATGGCTGCAGATCTTCACAGCACAGACGCTTTCTTCTGCATGCTGTTCTTTCCCAGTTCAGGGCTCCTTCAAGGCTCTCCCTGAATGGCTACGCCGCCCCCTTTTATCCCAGTTCTCTTCAATGCTCACAGCTGCAGCCCATCAAGGACAACCAGGACCTGTGGGACAGATATTCAAATAGAATCCATTTCCTCTACTCTAGCCAGTAAGTACTACCCTACAAGTCCTCAGAACCCCAAAGGCCACCTTTCATCTGACACCCAGACCCTGGGGAAAGGACTTCTTTTTCCCATGGCAAATGGCCTCCCTTGGCAGCCACTCACCCTGGCAGAAAGTGGGAGCCTAGCTAGAATGATGCAATCGTTGCTGGATTTTTCCAAAAGAAAAGCTGGCAGCAACTAGGGCCCTGGAAGTACTTAGAGCCTCAAACGCCACCTTGAACATATTACTGAGACCCTGGGGAAAGGACTTCGTTTTTCCCATGGAAAATGGCCTTCATTTGTGGCCACTCTGCCTGGCAGGCAGGGCAGTGCCAAGCCAGGAATCTACAAACTCTGCTGGATCCTTCCAGAACGAAAGCTGCCAGCAACTAGGACCCTGCAAGTCCTTAGAGCCCCAGATGCCACCAGTCATCTGACACCCAGAGCCTGGGCCAATGACTTCGTTTTCCCCATGGAAAATGGCCTCCATTTCTGGCCACTCGCCCTGACCAAGAGGGTGGTGCCCAGCAAGAAATTTGCAAGCTTTGCTGGATTGCTCCAAATCGAAAGCTGCCACTTGTTGTTCTTCTATTTCTCTAGAGTCCCATCATGCTGTTCTCAGATTGCTAAAGTCCATACCTCCTCGGTGTGTTCTTATGGCTGCAGATCTTCACAGCACAGACGCTTTCTTCTGCATGCTGTTCTTTCCCAGTTCAGGGCTCCTTCAAGGCTCTCCCTGAATGGCTACGCCGCCCCCTTTTATCCCAGTTCTCTTCAATGCTCACAGCTGCAGCCCATCAAGGACAACCAGGACCTGTGGGGCAAAGCCTCTAGACAGATATTCAAATAGAATCCATTTCCTCTACTCTAGCCAGTAAGTACTACCCTACAAGTCCTCAGAACCCCAAAGGCCACCTTTCATCTGACACCCAGACCCTGGGGAAAGGACTTCTTTTTCCCATGGCAAATGGCCTCCCTTGGCAGCCACTCACCCTGGCAGAAAGTGGGAGCCTAGCTAGAATGATGCAATCGTTGCTGGATTTTTCCAAAAGAAAAGCTGCCAGCAACTAGGGCCCTGGAAGTACTTAGAGCCTCAAACGCCACCTTGAACATATTACTGAGACCCTGGGGAAAGGACTTCGTTTTTCCCATGGGAAATGGCCTTCATTTGTGGCCACTTGGCCTGGCAGGCAGGGCAGTGCCAAGCCAGGAATCTACAAACTCTGCTGGATCCTTCCAGAACGAAAGCTGCCAGCAACTAGGACCCTGCAAGTCCTTACAGCCCCAGATGCCACCAGTCATCTGACACCCAGAGCCTGGGCCAATGACTTCGTTTTCCCCATGGAAAATGGCCTCCATTTCTGGCCACTCGCCCTGACCAAGAGGGTGGTGCCCAGCAAGAAATTTGCAAGCTTTGCTGGATTGCTCCAAATCTAAAGCTACCACTTGTTGTTCTTCTATTTCTCTAGAGTCCCATCATGCTGTTCTCAGATTGCTAAAGTCCATACCTCCTCGGTGTGTTCTTATGGCTGCAGATCTTCACAGCACAGACGCTTTCTTCTGCATGCTGTTCTTTCCCAGTTCAGGGCTCCTTCAAGGCTCTCCCTGAATGGCTACGCCGCCCCCTTTTATCCCAGTTCTCTTCAATGCTCACAGCTGCAGCCCATCAAGGACAACCAGGACCTGTGGGACAGATATTCAAATAGAATCCATTTCCTCTACTCTAGCCAGTAAGTACTACCCTACAAGTCCTCAGAACCCCAAAGGCCACCTTTCATCTGACACCCAGACCCTGGGGAAAGGACTTCTTTTTCCCATGGCAAATGGCCTCCCTTGGCAGCCACTCACCCTGGCAGAAAGTGGGAGCCTAGCTAGAATGATGCAATCGTTGCTGGATTTTTCCAAAAGAAAAGCTGGCAGCAACTAGGGCCCTGGAAGTACTTAGAGCCTCAAACGCCACCTTGAACATATTCCTGAGACCCTGGGGAAAGGACTTCGTTTTTCCCATGGAAAATGGCCTTCATTTGTGGCCACTCTGCCTGGCAGGCAGGGCAGTGCCAAGCCAGGAATCTACAAACTCTGCTGGATCCTTCCAGAACGAAAGCTGCCAGCAACTAGGACCCTGCAAGTCCTTAGAGCCCCAGATGCCACCAGTCATCTGACACCCAGAGCCTGGGCCAATGACTTCGTTTTCCCCATGGAAAATGGCCTCCATTTCTGGCCACTCGCCCTGACCAAGAGGGTGGTGCCCAGCAAGAAATTTGCAAGCTTTGCTGGATTGCTCCAAATCGAAAGCTGCCACTTGTTGTTGTTCTATTTCTCTAGAGTCCCATCATGCTGTTCTCAGATTGCTAAAGTCCATACCTCCTCGGTGTGTTCTTATGGCTGCAGATCTTCACAGCACAGACGCTTTCTTCTGCATGCTGTTCTTTCCCAGTTCAGGGCTCCTTCAAGGCTCTCCCTGAATGGCTACGCCGCCCCCTTTTATCCCAGTTCTCTTCAATGCTCACAGCTGCAGCCCATCAAGGACAACCAGGACCTGTGGGACAGATATTCAAATAGAATCCATTTCCTCTACTCTAGCCAGTAAGTACTACCCTACAAGTCCTCAGAACCCCAAAGGCCACCTTTCATCTGACACCCAGACCCTGGGGAAAGGACTTCTTTTTCCCATGGCAAATGGCCTCCCTTGGCAGCCACTCACCCTGGCAGAAAGTGGGAGCCTAGCTAGAATGATGCAATCGTTGCTGGATTTTTCCAAAAGAAAAGCTGCCAGCAACTAGGGCCCTGGAAGTACTTAGAGCCTCAAACGCCACCTTGAACATATTCCTGAGACCCTGGGGAAAGGACTTCGTTTTTCCCATGGGAAATGGCCTTCATTTGTGGCCACTTGGCCTGGCAGGCAGGGCAGTGCCAAGCCAGGAATCTACAAACTATGCTGGATCCTTCCAGAACGAAAGCTGCCAGCAACTAGGACCCTGCAAGTCCTTAGAGCCCCAGACGCCACCTTTCATCTGACACCCAGAGCCTGGGCCAATGACTTCGTTTTCCCCATGGAAAATGGCCTCCATTTCTGGCCTCTCACCCTGACCAAGAGGGTGGTGCCCAGCAAGAAATTTGCAAGCTTTGCTGGATTGCTCCAAATCTAAAGCTACCACTTGTTGTTGTTCTATTTCTCTAGAGTCCCATCATGCTGTTCTCAGATTGCTAAAGTCCATACCTCCTCGGTGTGTTCTTATGGCTGCAGATCTTCACAGCACAGACGCTTTCTTCTGCATGCTGTTCTTTCCCAGTTCAGGGCTCCTTCAAGGCTCTCCCTGAATGGCTACGCCGCCCCCTTTTATCCCAGTTCTCTTCAATGCTCACAGCTGCAGCCCATCAAGGACAACCAGGACCTGTGGGACAGATATTCAAATAGAATCCATTTCCTCTACTCTAGCCAGTAAGTACTACCCTACAAGTCCTCAGAACCCCAAAGGCCACCTTTCATCTGACACCCAGACCCTGGGGAAAGGACTTCTTTTTCCCATGGCAAATGGCCTCCCTTGGCAGCCACTCACCCTGGCAGAAAGTGGGAGCCTAGCTAGAATGATGCAATCGTTGCTGGATTTTTCCAAAAGAAAAGCTGGCAGCAACTAGGGCCCTGGAAGTACTTAGAGCCTCAAACGCCACCTTGAACATATTCCTGAGACCCTGGGGAAAGGACTTCGTTTTTCCCATGGAAAATGGCCTTCATTTGTGGCCACTCTGCCTGGCAGGCAGGGCAGTGCCAAGCCAGGAATCTACAAACTCTGCTGGATCCTTCCAGAACGAAAGCTGCCAGCAACTAGGACCCTGCAAGTCCTTACAGCCCCAGATGCCACCAGTCATCTGACACCCAGAGCCTGGGCCAATGACTTCGTTTTCCCCATGGAAAATGGCCTCCATTTCTGGCCACTCGCCCTGACCAAGAGGGTGGTGCCCAGCAAGAAATTTGCAAGCTTTGCTGGATTGCTCCAAATCTAAAGCTACCACTTGTTGTTCTTCTATTTCTCTAGAGTCCCATCATGCTGTTCTCAGATTGCTAAAGTCCATACCTCCTCGGTGTGTTCTTATGGCTGCAGATCTTCACAGCACAGACGCTTTCTTCTGCATGCTGTTCTTTCCCAGTTCAGGGCTCCTTCAAGGCTCTCCCTGAATGGCTACGCCGCCCCCTTTTATCCCAGTTCTCTTCAATGCTCACAGCTGCAGCCCATCAAGGACAACCAGGACCTGTGGGACAGATATTCAAATAGAATCCATTTCCTCTACTCTAGCCAGTAAGTACTACCCTACAAGTCCTCAGAACCCCAAAGGCCACCTTTCATCTGACACCCAGACCCTGGGGAAAGGACTTCTTTTTCCCATGGCAAATGGCCTCCCTTGGCAGCCACTCACCCTGGCAGAAAGTGGGAGCCTAGCTAGAATGATGCAATCGTTGCTGGATTTTTCCAAAAGAAAAGCTGCCAGCAACTAGGGCCCTGGAAGTACTTAGAGCCTCAAACGCCACCTTGAACATATTCCTGAGACCCTGGGGAAAGGACTTCGTTTTTCCCATGGAAAATGGCCTTCATTTGTGGCCACTCTGCCTGGCAGGCAGGGCAGTGCCAAGCCAGGAATCTACAAACTCTGCTGGATCCTTCCAGAACGAAAGCTGCCAGCAACTAGGACCCTGCAAGTCCTTAGAGCCCCAGATGCCACCAGTCATCTGACACCCAGAGCCTGGGCCAATGACTTCGTTTTCCCCATGGAAAATGGCCTCCATTTCTGGCCACTCGCCCTGACCAAGAGGGTGGTGCCCAGCAAGAAATTTGCAAGCTTTGCTGGATTGCTCCAAATCGAAAGCTGCCACTTGTTGTTGTTCTATTTCTCTAGAGTCCCATCATGCTGTTCTCAGATTGCTAAAGTCCATACCTCCTCGGTGTGTTCTTATGGCTGCAGATCTTCACAGCACAGACGCTTTCTTCTGCATGCTGTTCTTTCCCAGTTCAGGGCTCCTTCAAGGCTCTCCCTGAATGGCTACGCCGCCCCCTTTTATCCCAGTTCTCTTCAATGCTCACAGCTGCAGCCCATCAAGGACAACCAGGACCTGTGGGACAGATATTCAAATAGAATCCATTTCCTCTACTCTAGCCAGTAAGTACTACCCTACAAGTCCTCAGAACCCCAAAGGCCACCTTTCATCTGACACCCAGACCCTGGGAAAAGGACTTCTTTTTCCCATGGCAAATGGCCTCCCTTGGCAGCCACTCACCCTGGCAGAAAGTGGGAGCCTAGCTAGAATGATGCAATCGTTGCTGGATTTTTCCAAAAGAAAAGCTGCCAGCAACTAGGGCCCTGGAAGTACTTAGAGCCTCAAACGCCACCTTGAACATATTCCTGAGACCCTGGGGAAAGGACTTCGTTTTTCCCATGGAAAATGGCCTTCATTTGTGGCCACTTGGCCTGGCAGGCAGGGCAGTGCCAAGCCAGGAATCTACAAACTGTGCTGGATCCTTCCAGAACGAAAGCTGCCAGCAACTAGGACCCTGCAAGTCCTTAGAGCCCCAGATGCCACCAGTCATCTGACACCCAGAGCCTGGGCCAATGACTTCGTTTTCCCCATGGAAAATGGCCTCCATTTCTGGCCACTCGCCCTGACCAAGAGGGTGGTGCCCAGCAAGAAATTTGCAAGCTTTGCTGGATTGCTCCAAATCTAAAGCTACCACTTGTTGTTCTTCTATTTCTCTAGAGTCCCATCATGCTGTTCTCAGATTGCTAAAGTCCATACCTCCTCGGTGTGTTCTTATGGCTGCAGATCTTCACAGCACAGACGCTTTCTTCTGCATGCTGTTCTTTCCCAGTTCAGGGCTCCTTCAAGGCTCTCCCTGAATGGCTACGCCGCCCCCTTTTATCCCAGTTCTCTTCAATGCTCACAGCTGCAGCCCATCAAGGACAACCAGGACCTGTGGGACAGATATTCAAATAGAATCCATTTCCTCTACTCTAGCCAGTAAGTACTACCCTACAAGTCCTCAGAACCCCAAAGGCCACCTTTCATCTGACACCCAGACCCTGGGGAAAGGACTTCTTTTTCCCATGGCAAATGGCCTCCCTTGGCAGCCACTCACCCTGGCAGAAAGTGGGAGCCTAGCTAGAATGATGCAATCGTTGCTGGATTTTTCCAAAAGAAAAGCTGCCAGCAACTAGGGCCCTGGAAGTACTTAGAGCCTCAAACGCCACCTTGAACATATTCCTGAGACCCTGGGGAAAGGACTTCGTTTTTCCCATGGAAAATGGCCTTCATTTGTGGCCACTCTGCCTGGCAGGCAGGGCAGTGCCAAGCCAGGAATCTACAAACTCTGCTGGATCCTTCCAGAACGAAAGCTGCCAGCAACTAGGACCCTGCAAGTCCTTACAGCCCCAGATGCCACCAGTCATCTGACACCCAGAGCCTGGGCCAATGACTTCGTTTTCCCCATGGAAAATGGCCTCCATTTCTGGCCACTCGCCCTGACCAAGAGGGTGGTGCCCAGCAAGAAATTTGCAAGCTTTGCTGGATTGCTCCAAATCTAAAGCTACCACTTGTTGTTGTTCTATTTCTCTAGAGTCCCATCATGCTGTTCTCAGATTGCTAAAGTCCATACCTCCTCGGTGTGTTCTTATGGCTGCAGATCTTCACAGCACAGACGCTTTCTTCTGCATGCTGTTCTTTCCCAGTTCAGGGCTCCTTCAAGGCTCTCCCTGAATGGCTACGCCGCCCCCTTTTATCCCAGTTCTCTTCAATGCTCACAGCTGCAGCCCATCAAGGACAACCAGGACCTGTGGGACAGATATTCAAATAGAATCCATTTCCTCTACTCTAGCCAGTAAGTACTACCCTACAAGTCCTCAGAACCCCAAAGGCCACCTTTCATCTGACACCCAGACCCTGGGGAAAGGACTTCTTTTTCCCATGGCAAATGGCCTCCCTTGGCAGCCACTCACCCTGGCAGAAAGTGGGAGCCTAGCTAGAATGATGCAATCCTTGCTGGATTTTTCCAAAAGAAAAGCTGGCAGCAACTAGGGCCCTGGAAGTACTTAGAGCCTCAAACGCCACCTTGAACATATTCCTGAGACCCTGGGGAAAGGACTTCGTTTTTCCCATGGGAAATGGCCTTCATTTGTGGCCACTTGGCCTGGCAGGCAGGGCAGTGCCAAGCCAGGAATCTACAAACTCTGCTGGATCCTTCCAGAACGAAAGCTGCCAGCAACTAGGACCCTGCAAGTCCTTAGAGCCCCAGATGCCACCAGTCATCTGACACCCAGAGCCTGGGCCAATGACTTCGTTTTCCCCATGGAAAATGGCCTCCATTTCTGGCCACTCGCCCTGACCAAGAGGGTGGTGCCCAGCAAGAAATTTGCAAGCTTTGCTGGATTGCTCCAAATCGAAAGCTACCACTTGTTGTTGTTCTATTTCTCTAGAGTCCCATCATGCTGTTCTCAGATTGCTAAAGTCCATACCTCCTCGGTGTGTTCTTATGGCTGCAGATCTTCACAGCACAGACGCTTTCTTCTGCATGCTGTTCTTTCCCAGTTCAGGGCTCCTTCAAGGCTCTCCCTGAATGGCTACGCCGCCCCCTTTTATCCCAGTTCTCTTCAATGCTCACAGCTGCAGCCCATCAAGGACAACCAGGACCTGTGGGGCAAAGCCTCTAGACAGATATTCAAATAGAATCCATTTCCTCTACTCTAGCCAGTAAGTACTACCCTACAAGTCCTCAGAACCCCAAAGGCCACCTTTCATCTGACACCCAGACCCTGGGGAAAGGACTTCTTTTTCCCATGGCAAATGGCCTCCCTTGGCAGCCACTCACCCTGGCAGAAAGTGGGAGCCTAGCTAGAATGATGCAATCGTTGCTGGATTTTTCCAAAAGAAAAGCTGGCAGCAACTAGGGCCCTGGAAGTACTTAGAGCCTCAAACGCCACCTTGAACATATTCCTGAGACCCTGGGGAAAGGACTTCGTTTTTCCCATGGAAAATGGCCTTCATTTGTGGCCACTTGGCCTGGCAGGCAGGGCAGTGCCAAGCCAGGAATCTACAAACTCTGCTGGATCCTTCCAGAACGAAAGCTGCCAGCAACTAGGACCCTGCAAGTCCTTACAGCCCCAGATGCCACCAGTCATCTGACACCCAGAGCCTGGGCCAATGACTTCGTTTTCCCCATGGAAAATGGCCTCCATTTCTGGCCACTCGCCCTGACCAAGAGGGTGGTGCCCAGCAAGAAATTTGCAAGCTTTGCTGGATTGCTCCAAATCTAAAGCTACCACTTGTTGTTCTTCTATTTCTCTAGAGTCCCATCATGCTGTTCTCAGATTGCTAAAGTCCATACCTCCTCGGTGTGTTCTTATGGCTGCAGATCTTCACAGCACAGACGCTTTCTTCTGCATGCTGTTCTTTCCCAGTTCAGGGCTCCTTCAAGGCTCTCCCTGAATGGCTACGCCGCCCCCTTTTATCCCAGTTCTCTTCAATGCTCACAGCTGCAGCCCATCAAGGACAACCAGGACCTGTGGGACAGATATTCAAATAGAATCCATTTCCTCTACTCTAGCCAGTAAGTACTACCCTACAAGTCCTCAGAACCCCAAAGGCTACCTTTCATCTGACACCCAGACCCTGGGGAAAGGACTTCTTTTTCCCATGGCAAATGGCCTCCCTTGGCAGCCACTCACCCTGGCAGAAAGTGGGAGCCTAGCTAGAATGATGCAATCGTTGCTGGATTTTTCCAAAAGAAAAGCTGGCAGCAACTAGGGCCCTGGAAGTACTTAGAGCCTCAAACGCCACCTTGAACATATTCCTGAGACCCTGGGGAAAGGACTTCGTTTTTCCCATGGAAAATGGCCTTCATTTGTGGCCACTCTGCCTGGCAGGCAGGGCAGTGCCAAGCCAGGAATCTACAAACTCTGCTGGATCCTTCCAGAACGAAAGCTGCCAGCAACTAGGACCCTGCAAGTCCTTAGAGCCCCAGATGCCACCAGTCATCTGACACCCAGAGCCTGGGCCAATGACTTCGTTTTCCCCATGGAAAATGGCCTCCATTTCTGGCCACTCGCCCTGACCAAGAGGGTGGTGCCCAGCAAGAAATTTGCAAGCTTTGCTGGATTGCTCCAAATCGAAAGCTACCACTTGTTGTTGTTCTATTTCTCTAGAGTCCCATCATGCTGTTCTCAGATTGCTAAAGTCCATACCTCCTCGGTGTGTTCTTATGGCTGCAGATCTTCACAGCACAGACGCTTTCTTCTGCATGCTGTTCTTTCCCAGTTCAGGGCTCCTTCAAGGCTCTCCCTGAATGGCTACGCCGCCCCCTTTTATCCCAGTTCTCTTCAATGCTCACAGCTGCAGCCCATCAAGGACAACCAGGACCTGTGGGACAGATATTCAAATAGAATCCATTTCCTCTACTCTAGCCAGTAAGTACTACCCTACAAGTCCTCAGAACCCCAAAGGCCACCTTTCATCTGACACCCAGACCCTGGGGAAAGGACTTCTTTTTCCCATGGCAAATGGCCTCCCTTGGCAGCCACTCACCCTGGCAGAAAGTGGGAGCCTAGCTAGAATGATGCAATCGTTGCTGGATTTTTCCAAAAGAAAAGCTGGCAGCAACTAGGGCCCTGGAAGTACTTAGAGCCTCAAACGCCACCTTGAACATATTACTGAGACCCTGGGGAAAGGACTTCGTTTTTCCCATGGAAAATGGCCTTCATTTGTGGCCACTCTGCCTGGCAGGCAGGGCAGTGCCAAGCCAGGAATCTACAAACTCTGCTGGATCCTTCCAGAACGAAAGCTGCCAGCAACTAGGACCCTGCAAGTCCTTAGAGCCCCAGATGCCACCAGTCATCTGACACCCAGAGCCTGGGCCAATGACTTCGTTTTCCCCATGGAAAATGGCCTCCATTTCTGGCCACTCGCCCTGACCAAGAGGGTGGTGCCCAGCAAGAAATTTGCAAGCTTTGCTGGATTGCTCCAAATCGAAAGCTGCCACTTGTTGTTCTTCTATTTCTCTAGAGTCCCATCATGCTGTTCTCAGATTGCTAAAGTCCATACCTCCTCGGTGTGTTCTTATGGCTGCAGATCTTCACAGCACAGACGCTTTCTTCTGCATGCTGTTCTTTCCCAGTTCAGGGCTCCTTCAAGGCTCTCCCTGAATGGCTACGCCGCCCCCTTTTATCCCAGTTCTCTTCAATGCTCACAGCTGCAGCCCATCAAGGACAACCAGGACCTGTGGGGCAAAGCCTCTAGACAGATATTCAAATAGAATCCATTTCCTCTACTCTAGCCAGTAAGTACTACCCTACAAGTCCTCAGAACCCCAAAGGCCACCTTTCATCTGACACCCAGACCCTGGGGAAAGGACTTCTTTTTCCCATGGCAAATGGCCTCCCTTGGCAGCCACTCACCCTGGCAGAAAGTGGGAGCCTAGCTAGAATGATGCAATCGTTGCTGGATTTTTCCAAAAGAAAAGCTGCCAGCAACTAGGGCCCTGGAAGTACTTAGAGCCTCAAACGCCACCTTGAACATATTACTGAGACCCTGGGGAAAGGACTTCGTTTTTCCCATGGGAAATGGCCTTCATTTGTGGCCACTTGGCCTGGCAGGCAGGGCAGTGCCAAGCCAGGAATCTACAAACTCTGCTGGATCCTTCCAGAACGAAAGCTGCCAGCAACTAGGACCCTGCAAGTCCTTACAGCCCCAGATGCCACCAGTCATCTGACACCCAGAGCCTGGGCCAATGACTTCGTTTTCCCCATGGAAAATGGCCTCCATTTCTGGCCACTCGCCCTGACCAAGAGGGTGGTGCCCAGCAAGAAATTTGCAAGCTTTGCTGGATTGCTCCAAATCTAAAGCTACCACTTGTTGTTCTTCTATTTCTCTAGAGTCCCATCATGCTGTTCTCAGATTGCTAAAGTCCATACCTCCTCGGTGTGTTCTTATGGCTGCAGATCTTCACAGCACAGACGCTTTCTTCTGCATGCTGTTCTTTCCCAGTTCAGGGCTCCTTCAAGGCTCTCCCTGAATGGCTACGCCGCCCCCTTTTATCCCAGTTCTCTTCAATGCTCACAGCTGCAGCCCATCAAGGACAACCAGGACCTGTGGGACAGATATTCAAATAGAATCCATTTCCTCTACTCTAGCCAGTAAGTACTACCCTACAAGTCCTCAGAACCCCAAAGGCCACCTTTCATCTGACACCCAGACCCTGGGGAAAGGACTTCTTTTTCCCATGGCAAATGGCCTCCCTTGGCAGCCACTCACCCTGGCAGAAAGTGGGAGCCTAGCTAGAATGATGCAATCGTTGCTGGATTTTTCCAAAAGAAAAGCTGGCAGCAACTAGGGCCCTGGAAGTACTTAGAGCCTCAAACGCCACCTTGAACATATTCCTGAGACCCTGGGGAAAGGACTTCGTTTTTCCCATGGAAAATGGCCTTCATTTGTGGCCACTTGGCCTGGCAGGCAGGGCAGTGCCAAGCCAGGAATCTACAAACTCTGCTGGATCCTTCCAGAACGAAAGCTGCCAGCAACTAGGACCCTGCAAGTCCTTAGAGCCCCAGATGCCACCAGTCATCTGACACCCAGAGCCTGGGCCAATGACTTCGTTTTCCCCATGGAAAATGGCCTCCATTTCTGGCCACTCGCCCTGACCAAGAGGGTGGTGCCCAGCAAGAAATTTGCAAGCTTTGCTGGATTGCTCCAAATCGAAAGCTGCCACTTGTTGTTGTTCTATTTCTCTAGAGTCCCATCATGCTGTTCTCAGATTGCTAAAGTCCATACCTCCTCGGTGTGTTCTTATGGCTGCAGATCTTCACAGCACAGACGCTTTCTTCTGCATGCTGTTCTTTCCCAGTTCAGGGCTCCTTCAAGGCTCTCCCTGAATGGCTACGCCGCCCCCTTTTATCCCAGTTCTCTTCAATGCTCACAGCTGCAGCCCATCAAGGACAACCAGGACCTGTGGGACAGATATTCAAATAGAATCCATTTCCTCTACTCTAGCCAGTAAGTACTACCCTACAAGTCCTCAGAACCCCAAAGGCCACCTTTCATCTGACACCCAGACCCTGGGGAAAGGACTTCTTTTTCCCATGGCAAATGGCCTCCCTTGGCAGCCACTCACCCTGGCAGAAAGTGGGAGCCTAGCTAGAATGATGCAATCGTTGCTGGATTTTTCCAAAAGAAAAGCTGCCAGCAACTAGGGCCCTGGAAGTACTTAGAGCCTCAAACGCCACCTTGAACATATTCCTGAGACCCTGGGGAAAGGACTTCGTTTTTCCCATGGAAAATGGCCTTCATTTGTGGCCACTTGGCCTGGCAGGCAGGGCAGTGCCAAGCCAGGAATCTACAAACTATGCTGGATCCTTCCAGAACGAAAGCTGCCAGCAACTAGGACCCTGCAAGTCCTTAGAGCCCCAGACGCCACCTTTCATCTGACACCCAGAGCCTGGGCCAATGACTTCGTTTTCCCCATGGAAAATGGCCTCCATTTCTGGCCTCTCACCCTGACCAAGAGGGTGGTGCCCAGCAAGAAATTTGCAAGCTTTGCTGGATTGCTCCAAATCTAAAGCTACCACTTGTTGTTGTTCTATTTCTCTAGAGTCCCATCATGCTGTTCTCAGATTGCTAAAGTCCATACCTCCTCGGTGTGTTCTTATGGCTGCAGATCTTCACAGCACAGACGCTTTCTTCTGCATGCTGTTCTTTCCCAGTTCAGGGCTCCTTCAAGGCTCTCCCTGAATGGCTACGCCGCCCCCTTTTATCCCAGTTCTCTTCAATGCTCACAGCTGCAGCCCATCAAGGACAACCAGGACCTGTGGGACAGATATTCAAATAGAATCCATTTCCTCTACTCTAGCCAGTAAGTACTACCCTACAAGTCCTCAGAACCCCAAAGGCCACCTTTCATCTGACACCCAGACCCTGGGGAAAGGACTTCTTTTTCCCATGGCAAATGGCCTCCCTTGGCAGCCACTCACCCTGGCAGAAAGTGGGAGCCTAGCTAGAATGATGCAATCGTTGCTGGATTTTTCCAAAAGAAAAGCTGGCAGCAACTAGGGCCCTGGAAGTACTTAGAGCCTCAAACGCCACCTTGAACATATTCCTGAGACCCTGGGGAAAGGACTTCGTTTTTCCCATGGAAAATGGCCTTCATTTGTGGCCACTCTGCCTGGCAGGCAGGGCAGTGCCAAGCCAGGAATCTACAAACTCTGCTGGATCCTTCCAGAACGAAAGCTGCCAGCAACTAGGACCCTGCAAGTCCTTACAGCCCCAGATGCCACCAGTCATCTGACACCCAGAGCCTGGGCCAATGACTTCGTTTTCCCCATGGAAAATGGCCTCCATTTCTGGCCACTCGCCCTGACCAAGAGGGTGGTGCCCAGCAAGAAATTTGCAAGCTTTGCTGGATTGCTCCAAATCTAAAGCTACCACTTGTTGTTCTTCTATTTCTCTAGAGTCCCATCATGCTGTTCTCAGATTGCTAAAGTCCATACCTCCTCGGTGTGTTCTTATGGCTGCAGATCTTCACAGCACAGACGCTTTCTTCTGCATGCTGTTCTTTCCCAGTTCAGGGCTCCTTCAAGGCTCTCCCTGAATGGCTACGCCGCCCCCTTTTATCCCAGTTCTCTTCAATGCTCACAGCTGCAGCCCATCAAGGACAACCAGGACCTGTGGGACAGATATTCAAATAGAATCCATTTCCTCTACTCTAGCCAGTAAGTACTACCCTACAAGTCCTCAGAACCCCAAAGGCCACCTTTCATCTGACACCCAGACCCTGGGGAAAGGACTTCTTTTTCCCATGGCAAATGGCCTCCCTTGGCAGCCACTCACCCTGGCAGAAAGTGGGAGCCTAGCTAGAATGATGCAATCGTTGCTGGATTTTTCCAAAAGAAAAGCTGCCAGCAACTAGGGCCCTGGAAGTACTTAGAGCCTCAAACGCCACCTTGAACATATTCCTGAGACCCTGGGGAAAGGACTTCGTTTTTCCCATGGAAAATGGCCTTCATTTGTGGCCACTCTGCCTGGCAGGCAGGGCAGTGCCAAGCCAGGAATCTACAAACTCTGCTGGATCCTTCCAGAACGAAAGCTGCCAGCAACTAGGACCCTGCAAGTCCTTAGAGCCCCAGATGCCACCAGTCATCTGACACCCAGAGCCTGGGCCAATGACTTCGTTTTCCCCATGGAAAATGGCCTCCATTTCTGGCCACTCGCCCTGACCAAGAGGGTGGTGCCCAGCAAGAAATTTGCAAGCTTTGCTGGATTGCTCCAAATCGAAAGCTGCCACTTGTTGTTGTTCTATTTCTCTAGAGTCCCATCATGCTGTTCTCAGATTGCTAAAGTCCATACCTCCTCGGTGTGTTCTTATGGCTGCAGATCTTCACAGCACAGACGCTTTCTTCTGCATGCTGTTCTTTCCCAGTTCAGGGCTCCTTCAAGGCTCTCCCTGAATGGCTACGCCGCCCCCTTTTATCCCAGTTCTCTTCAATGCTCACAGCTGCAGCCCATCAAGGACAACCAGGACCTGTGGGACAGATATTCAAATAGAATCCATTTCCTCTACTCTAGCCAGTAAGTACTACCCTACAAGTCCTCAGAACCCCAAAGGCCACCTTTCATCTGACACCCAGACCCTGGGGAAAGGACTTCTTTTTCCCATGGCAAATGGCCTCCCTTGGCAGCCACTCACCCTGGCAGAAAGTGGGAGCCTAGCTAGAATGATGCAATCGTTGCTGGATTTTTCCAAAAGAAAAGCTGCCAGCAACTAGGGCCCTGGAAGTACTTAGAGCCTCAAACGCCACCTTGAACATATTCCTGAGACCCTGGGGAAAGGACTTCGTTTTTCCCATGGAAAATGGCCTTCATTTGTGGCCACTTGGCCTGGCAGGCAGGGCAGTGCCAAGCCAGGAATCTACAAACTCTGCTGGATCCTTCCAGAACGAAAGCTGCCAGCAACTAGGACCCTGCAAGTCCTTACAGCCCCAGATGCCACCAGTCATCTGACACCCAGAGCCTGGGCCAATGACTTCGTTTTCCCCATGGAAAATGGCCTCCATTTCTGGCCACTCGCCCTGACCAAGAGGGTGGTGCCCAGCAAGAAATTTGCAAGCTTTGCTGGATTGCTCCAAATCTAAAGCTACCACTTGTTGTTCTTCTATTTCTCTAGAGTCCCATCATGCTGTTCTCAGATTGCTAAAGTCCATACCTCCTCGGTGTGTTCTTATGGCTGCAGATCTTCACAGCACAGACGCTTTCTTCTGCATGCTGTTCTTTCCCAGTTCAGGGCTCCTTCAAGGCTCTCCCTGAATGGCTACGCCGCCCCCTTTTATCCCAGTTCTCTTCAATGCTCACAGCTGCAGCCCATCAAGGACAACCAGGACCTGTGGGACAGATATTCAAATAGAATCCATTTCCTCTACTCTAGCCAGTAAGTACTACCCTACAAGTCCTCAGAACCCCAAAGGCCACCTTTCATCTGACACCCAGACCCTGGGGAAAGGACTTCTTTTTCCCATGGCAAATGGCCTCCCTTGGCAGCCACTCACCCTGGCAGAAAGTGGGAGCCTAGCTAGAATGATGCAATCGTTGCTGGATTTTTCCAAAAGAAAAGCTGGCAGCAACTAGGGCCCTGGAAGTACTTAGAGCCTCAAACGCCACCTTGAACATATTCCTGAGACCCTGGGGAAAGGACTTCGTTTTTCCCATGGAAAATGGCCTTCATTTGTGGCCACTCTGCCTGGCAGGCAGGGCAGTGCCAAGCCAGGAATCTACAAACTCTGCTGGATCCTTCCAGAACGAAAGCTGCCAGCAACTAGGACCCTGCAAGTCCTTACAGCCCCAGATGCCACCAGTCATCTGACACCCAGAGCCTGGGCCAATGACTTCGTTTTCCCCATGGAAAATGGCCTCCATTTCTGGCCACTCGCCCTGACCAAGAGGGTGGTGCCCAGCAAGAAATTTGCAAGCTTTGCTGGATTGCTCCAAATCTAAAGCTACCACTTGTTGTTCTTCTATTTCTCTAGAGTCCCATCATGCTGTTCTCAGATTGCTAAAGTCCATACCTCCTCGGTGTGTTCTTATGGCTGCAGATCTTCACAGCACAGACGCTTTCTTCTGCATGCTGTTCTTTCCCAGTTCAGGGCTCCTTCAAGGCTCTCCCTGAATGGCTACGCCGCCCCCTTTTATCCCAGTTCTCTTCAATGCTCACAGCTGCAGCCCATCAAGGACAACCAGGACCTGTGGGACAGATATTCAAATAGAATCCATTTCCTCTACTCTAGCCAGTAAGTACTACCCTACAAGTCCTCAGAACCCCAAAGGCCACCTTTCATCTGACACCCAGACCCTGGGGAAAGGACTTCTTTTTCCCATGGCAAATGGCCTCCCTTGGCAGCCACTCACCCTGGCAGAAAGTGGGAGCCTAGCTAGAATGATGCAATCGTTGCTGGATTTTTCCAAAAGAAAAGCTGCCAGCAACTAGGGCCCTGGAAGTACTTAGAGCCTCAAACGCCACCTTGAACATATTCCTGAGACCCTGGGGAAAGGACTTCGTTTTTCCCATGGGAAATGGCCTTCATTTGTGGCCACTTGGCCTGGCAGGCAGGGCAGTGCCAAGCCAGGAATCTACAAACTCTGCTGGATCCTTCCAGAACGAAAGCTGCCAGCAACTAGGACCCTGCAAGTCCTTAGAGCCCCAGATGCCACCTGTCATCTGACACCCAGAGCCTGGGCCAATGACTTCGTTTTCCCCATGGAAAATGGCCTCCATTTCTGGCCACTCGCCCTGACCAAGAGGGTGGTGCCCAGCAAGAAATTTGCAAGCTTTGCTGGATTGCTCCAAATCGAAAGCTACCACTTGTTGTTGTTCTATTTCTCTAGAGTCCCATCATGCTGTTCTCAGATTGCTAAAGTCCATACCTCCTCGGTGTGTTCTTATGGCTGCAGATCTTCACAGCACAGACGCTTTCTTCTGCATGCTGTTCTTTCCCAGTTCAGGGCTCCTTCAAGGCTCTCCCTGAATGGCTACGCCGCCCCCTTTTATCCCAGTTCTCTTCAATGCTCACAGCTGCAGCCCATCAAGGACAACCAGGACCTGTGGGGCAAAGCCTCTAGACAGATATTCAAATAGAATCCATTTCCTCTACTCTAGCCAGTAAGTACTACCCTACAAGTCCTCAGAACCCCAAAGGCCACCTTTCATCTGACACCCAGACCCTGGGGAAAGGACTTCTTTTTCCCATGGCAAATGGCCTCCCTTGGCAGCCACTCACCCTGGCAGAAAGTGGGAGCCTAGCTAGAATGATGCAATCGTTGCTGGATTTTTCCAAAAGAAAAGCTGGCAGCAACTAGGGCCCTGGAAGTACTTAGAGCCTCAAACGCCACCTTGAACATATTCCTGAGACCCTGGGGAAAGGACTTCGTTTTTCCCATGGAAAATGGCCTTCATTTGTGGCCACTTGGCCTGGCAGGCAGGGCAGTGCCAAGCCAGGAATCTACAAACTCTGCTGGATCCTTCCAGAACGAAAGCTGCCAGCAACTAGGACCCTGCAAGTCCTTACAGCCCCAGATGCCACCAGTCATCTGACACCCAGAGCCTGGGCCAATGACTTCGTTTTCCCCATGGAAAATGGCCTCCATTTCTGGCCACTCGCCCTGACCAAGAGGGTGGTGCCCAGCAAGAAATTTGCAAGCTTTGCTGGATTGCTCCAAATCTAAAGCTACCACTTGTTGTTCTTCTATTTCTCTAGAGTCCCATCATGCTGTTCTCAGATTGCTAAAGTCCATACCTCCTCGGTGTGTTCTTATGGCTGCAGATCTTCACAGCACAGACGCTTTCTTCTGCATGCTGTTCTTTCCCAGTTCAGGGCTCCTTCAAGGCTCTCCCTGAATGGCTACGCCGCCCCCTTTTATCCCAGTTCTCTTCAATGCTCACAGCTGCAGCCCATCAAGGACAACCAGGACCTGTGGGACAGATATTCAAATAGAATCCATTTCCTCTACTCTAGCCAGTAAGTACTACCCTACAAGTCCTCAGAACCCCAAAGGCCACCTTTCATCTGACACCCAGACCCTGGGGAAAGGACTTCTTTTTCCCATGGCAAATGGCCTCCCTTGGCAGCCACTCACCCTGGCAGAAAGTGGGAGCCTAGCTAGAATGATGCAATCGTTGCTGGATTTTTCCAAAAGAAAAGCTGGCAGCAACTAGGGCCCTGGAAGTACTTAGAGCCTCAAACGCCACCTTGAACATATTCCTGAGACCCTGGGGAAAGGACTTCGTTTTTCCCATGGAAAATGGCCTTCATTTGTGGCCACTCTGCCTGGCAGGCAGGGCAGTGCCAAGCCAGGAATCTACAAACTCTGCTGGATCCTTCCAGAACGAAAGCTGCCAGCAACTAGGACCCTGCAAGTCCTTACAGCCCCAGATGCCACCAGTCATCTGACACCCAGAGCCTGGGCCAATGACTTCGTTTTCCCCATGGAAAATGGCCTCCATTTCTGGCCACTCGCCCTGACCAAGAGGGTGGTGCCCAGCAAGAAATTTGCAAGCTTTGCTGGATTGCTCCAAATCGAAAGCTACCACTTGTTGTTGTTCTATTTCTCTAGAGTCCCATCATGCTGTTCTCAGATTGCTAAAGTCCATACCTCCTCGGTGTGTTCTTATGGCTGCAGATCTTCACAGCACAGACGCTTTCTTCTGCATGCTGTTCTTTCCCAGTTCAGGGCTCCTTCAAGGCTCTCCCTGAATGGCTACGCCGCCCCCTTTTATCCCAGTTCTCTTCAATGCTCACAGCTGCAGCCCATCAAGGACAACCAGGACCTGTGGGACAGATATTCAAATAGAATCCATTTCCTCTACTCTAGCCAGTAAGTACTACCCTACAAGTCCTCAGAACCCCAAAGGCCACCTTTCATCTGACACCCAGACCCTGGGGAAAGGACTTCTTTTTCCCATGGCAAATGGCCTCCCTTGGCAGCCACTCACCCTGGCAGAAAGTGGGAGCCTAGCTAGAATGATGCAATCCTTGCTGGATTTTTCCAAAAGAAAAGCTGGCAGCAACTAGGGCCCTGGAAGTACTTAGAGCCTCAAACGCCACCTTGAACATATTCCTGAGACCCTGGGGAAAGGACTTCGTTTTTCCCATGGAAAATGGCCTTCATTTGTGGCCACTTGGCCTGGCAGGCAGGGCAGTGCCAAGCCAGGAATCTACAAACTCTGCTGGATCCTTCCAGAACGAAAGCTGCCAGCAACTAGGACCCTGCAAGTCCTTAGAGCCCCAGACGCCACCTGTCATCTGACACCCAGAGCCTGGGCCAATGACTTCGTTTTCCCCATGGAAAATGGCCTCCATTTCTGGCCACTCGCCCTGACCAAGAGGGTGGTGCCCAGCAAGAAATTTGCAAGCTTTGCTGGATTGCTCCAAATCGAAAGCTGCCACTTGTTGTTGTTCTATTTCTCTAGAGTCCCATCATGCTGTTCTCAGATTGCTAAAGTCCATACCTCCTCGGTGTGTTCTTATGGCTGCAGATCTTCACAGCACAGACGCTTTCTTCTGCATGCTGTTCTTTCCCAGTTCAGGGCTCCTTCAAGGCTCTCCCTGAATGGCTACGCCGCCCCCTTTTATCCCAGTTCTCTTCAATGCTCACAGCTGCAGCCCATCAAGGACAACCAGGACCTGTGGGGCAAAGCCTCTAGACAGATATTCAAATAGAATCCATTTCCTCTACTCTAGCCAGTAAGTACTACCCTACAAGTCCTCAGAACCCCAAAGGCCACCTTTCATCTGACACCCAGACCCTGGGGAAAGGACTTCTTTTTCCCATGGCAAATGGCCTCCCTTGGCAGCCACTCACCCTGGCAGAAAGTGGGAGCCTAGCTAGAATGATGCAATCGTTGCTGGATTTTTCCAAAAGAAAAGCTGGCAGCAACTAGGGCCCTGGAAGTACTTAGAGCCTCAAACGCCACCTTGAACATATTCCTGAGACCCTGGGGAAAGGACTTCGTTTTTCCCATGGGAAATGGCCTTCATTTGTGGCCACTTGGCCTGGCAGGCAGGGCAGTGCCAAGCCAGGAATCTACAAACTCTGCTGGATCCTTCCAGAACGAAAGCTGCCAGCAACTAGGACCCTGCAAGTCCTTAGAGCCCCAGATGCCACCAGTCATCTGACACCCAGAGCCTGGGCCAATGACTTCGTTTTCCCCATGGAAAATGGCCTCCATTTCTGGCCACTCGCCCTGACCAAGAGGGTGGTGCCCAGCAAGAAATTTGCAAGCTTTGCTGGATTGCTCCAAATCGAAAGCTACCACTTGTTGTTGTTCTATTTCTCTAGAGTCCCATCATGCTGTTCTCAGATTGCTAAAGTCCATACCTCCTCGGTGTGTTCTTATGGCTGCAGATCTTCACAGCACAGACGCTTTCTTCTGCATGCTGTTCTTTCCCAGTTCAGGGCTCCTTCAAGGCTCTCCCTGAATGGCTACGCCGCCCCCTTTTATCCCAGTTCTCTTCAATGCTCACAGCTGCAGCCCATCAAGGACAACCAGGACCTGTGGGGCAAAGCCTCTAGACAGATATTCAAATAGAATCCATTTCCTCTACTCTAGCCAGTAAGTACTACCCTACAAGTCCTCAGAACCCCAAAGGCCACCTTTCATCTGACACCCAGACCCTGGGGAAAGGACTTCTTTTTCCCATGGCAAATGGCCTCCCTTGGCAGCCACTCACCCTGGCAGAAAGTGGGAGCCTAGCTAGAATGATGCAATCGTTGCTGGATTTTTCCAAAAGAAAAGCTGGCAGCAACTAGGGCCCTGGAAGTACTTAGAGCCTCAAACGCCACCTTGAACATATTCCTGAGACCCTGGGGAAAGGACTTCGTTTTTCCCATGGAAAATGGCCTTCATTTGTGGCCACTTGGCCTGGCAGGCAGGGCAGTGCCAAGCCAGGAATCTACAAACTCTGCTGGATCCTTCCAGAACGAAAGCTGCCAGCAACTAGGACCCTGCAAGTCCTTACAGCCCCAGATGCCACCAGTCATCTGACACCCAGAGCCTGGGCCAATGACTTCGTTTTCCCCATGGAAAATGGCCTCCATTTCTGGCCACTCGCCCTGACCAAGAGGGTGGTGCCCAGCAAGAAATTTGCAAGCTTTGCTGGATTGCTCCAAATCTAAAGCTACCACTTGTTGTTCTTCTATTTCTCTAGAGTCCCATCATGCTGTTCTCAGATTGCTAAAGTCCATACCTCCTCGGTGTGTTCTTATGGCTGCAGATCTTCACAGCACAGACGCTTTCTTCTGCATGCTGTTCTTTCCCAGTTCAGGGCTCCTTCAAGGCTCTCCCTGAATGGCTACGCCGCCCCCTTTTATCCCAGTTCTCTTCAATGCTCACAGCTGCAGCCCATCAAGGACAACCAGGACCTGTGGGACAGATATTCAAATAGAATCCATTTCCTCTACTCTAGCCAGTAAGTACTACCCTACAAGTCCTCAGAACCCCAAAGGCCACCTTTCATCTGACACCCAGACCCTGGGGAAAGGACTTCTTTTTCCCATGGCAAATGGCCTCCCTTGGCAGCCACTCACCCTGGCAGAAAGTGGGAGCCTAGCTAGAATGATGCAATCGTTGCTGGATTTTTCCAAAAGAAAAGCTGGCAGCAACTAGGGCCCTGGAAGTACTTAGAGCCTCAAACGCCACCTTGAACATATTCCTGAGACCCTGGGGAAAGGACTTCGTTTTTCCCATGGAAAATGGCCTTCATTTGTGGCCACTCTGCCTGGCAGGCAGGGCAGTGCCAAGCCAGGAATCTACAAACTCTGCTGGATCCTTCCAGAACGAAAGCTGCCAGCAACTAGGACCCTGCAAGTCCTTAGAGCCCCAGATGCCACCAGTCATCTGACACCCAGAGCCTGGGCCAATGACTTCGTTTTCCCCATGGAAAATGGCCTCCATTTCTGGCCACTCGCCCTGACCAAGAGGGTGGTGCCCAGCAAGAAATTTGCAAGCTTTGCTGGATTGCTCCAAATCTAAAGCTACCACTTGTTGTTGTTCTATTTCTCTAGAGTCCCATCATGCTGTTCTCAGATTGCTAAAGTCCATACCTCCTCGGTGTGTTCTTATGGCTGCAGATCTTCACAGCACAGACGCTTTCTTCTGCATGCTGTTCTTTCCCAGTTCAGGGCTCCTTCAAGGCTCTCCCTGAATGGCTACGCCGCCCCCTTTTATCCCAGTTCTCTTCAATGCTCACAGCTGCAGCCCATCAAGGACAACCAGGACCTGTGGGACAGATATTCAAATAGAATCCATTTCCTCTACTCTAGCCAGTAAGTACTACCCTACAAGTCCTCAGAACCCCAAAGGCCACCTTTCATCTGACACCCAGACCCTGGGGAAAGGACTTCTTTTTCCCATGGCAAATGGCCTCCCTTGGCAGCCACTCACCCTGGCAGAAAGTGGGAGCCTAGCTAGAATGATGCAATCGTTGCTGGATTTTTCCAAAAGAAAAGCTGCCAGCAACTAGGGCCCTGGAAGTACTTAGAGCCTCAAACGCCACCTTGAACATATTCCTGAGACCCTGGGGAAAGGACTTCGTTTTTCCCATGGAAAATGGCCTTCATTTGTGGCCACTTGGCCTGGCAGGCAGGGCAGTGCCAAGCCAGGAATCTACAAACTGTGCTGGATCCTTCCAGAACGAAAGCTGCCAGCAACTAGGACCCTGCAAGTCCTTAGAGCCCCAGACGCCACCTGTCATCTGACACCCAGAGCCTGGGCCAATGACTTCGTTTTCCCCATGGAAAATGGCCTCCATTTCTGGCCACTCGCCCTGACCAAGAGGGTGGTGCCCAGCAAGAAATTTGCAAGCTTTGCTGGATTGCTCCAAATCGAAAGCTGCCACTTGTTGTTGTTCTATTTCTCTAGAGTCCCATAATGCTGTTCTCAGATTGCTAAAGTCCATACCTCCTCGGTGTGTTCTTATGGCTGCAGATCTTCACAGCACAGACGCTTTCTTCTGCATGCTGTTCTTTCCCAGTTCAGGGCTCCTTCAAGGCTCTCCCTGAATGGCTACGCCGCCCCCTTTTATCCCAGTTCTCTTCAATGCTCACAGCTGCAGCCCATCAAGGACAACCAGGACCTGTGGGGCAAAGCCTCTAGACAGATATTCAAATAGAATCCATTTCCTCTACTCTAGCCAGTAAGTACTACCCTACAAGTCCTCAGAACCCCAAAGGCCACCTTTCATCTGACACCCAGACCCTGGGGAAAGGACTTCTTTTTCCCATGGCAAATGGCCTCCCTTGGCAGCCACTCACCCTGGCAGAAAGTGGGAGCCTAGCTAGAATGATGCAATCGTTGCTGGATTTTTCCAAAAGAAAAGCTGGCAGCAACTAGGGCCCTGGAAGTACTTAGAGCCTCAAACGCCACCTTGAACATATTCCTGAGACCCTGGGGAAAGGACTTCGTTTTTCCCATGGAAAATGGCCTTCATTTGTGGCCACTTGGCCTGGCAGGCAGGGCAGTGCCAAGCCAGGAATCTACAAACTCTGCTGGATCCTTCCAGAACGAAAGCTGCCAGCAACTAGGACCCTGCAAGTCCTTAGAGCCCCAGATGCCACCAGTCATCTGACACCCAGAGCCTGGGCCAATGACTTCGTTTTCCCCATGGAAAATGGCCTCCATTTCTGGCCACTCGCCCTGACCAAGAGGGTGGTGCCCAGCAAGAAATTTGCAAGCTTTGCTGGATTGCTCCAAATCTAAAGCTACCACTTGTTGTTGTTCTATTTCTCTAGAGTCCCATCATGCTGTTCTCAGATTGCTAAAGTCCATACCTCCTCGGTGTGTTCTTATGGCTGCAGATCTTCACAGCACAGACGCTTTCTTCTGCATGCTGTTCTTTCCCAGTTCAGGGCTCCTTCAAGGCTCTCCCTGAATGGCTACGCCGCCCCCTTTTATCCCAGTTCTCTTCAATGCTCACAGCTGCAGCCCATCAAGGACAACCAGGACCTGTGGGGCAAAGCCTCTAGACAGATATTCAAATAGAATCCATTTCCTCTACTCTAGCCAGTAAGTACTACCCTACAAGTCCTCAGAACCCCAAAGGCCACCTTTCATCTGACACCCAGACCCTGGGGAAAGGACTTCTTTTTCCCATGGCAAATGGCCTCCCTTGGCAGCCACTCACCCTGGCAGAAAGTGGGAGCCTAGCTAGAATGATGCAATCGTTGCTGGATTTTTCCAAAAGAAAAGCTGCCAGCAACTAGGGCCCTGGAAGTACTTAGAGCCTCAAACGCCACCTTGAACATATTCCTGAGACCCTGGGGAAAGGACTTCGTTTTTCCCATGGAAAATGGCCTTCATTTGTGGCCACTTGGCCTGGCAGGCAGGGCAGTGCCAAGCCAGGAATCTACAAACTCTGCTGGATCCTTCCAGAACGAAAGCTGCCAGCAACTAGGACCCTGCAAGTCCTTACAGCCCCAGATGCCACCAGTCATCTGACACCCAGAGCCTGGGCCAATGACTTCGTTTTCCCCATGGAAAATGGCCTCCATTTCTGGCCACTCGCCCTGACCAAGAGGGTGGTGCCCAGCAAGAAATTTGCAAGCTTTGCTGGATTGCTCCAAATCTAAAGCTACCACTTGTTGTTGTTCTATTTCTCTAGAGTCCCATCATGCTGTTCTCAGATTGCTAAAGTCCATACCTCCTCGGTGTGTTCTTATGGCTGCAGATCTTCACAGCACAGACGCTTTCTTCTGCATGCTGTTCTTTCCCAGTTCAGGGCTCCTTCAAGGCTCTCCCTGAATGGCTACGCCCCCCCCTTTTATCCCAGTTCTCTTCAATGCTCACAGCTGCAGCCCATCAAGGACAACCAGGACCTGTGGGACAGATATTCAAATAGAATCCATTTCCTCTACTCTAGCCAGTAAGTAGTACCCTACAAGTCCTCAGAACCCCAAAGGCCACCTTTCATCTGACACCCAGACCCTGGGGAAAGGACTTCTTTTTCCCATGGCAAATGGCCTCCCTTGGCAGCCACTCACCCTGGCAGAAAGTGGGAGCCTAGCTAGAATGATGCAATCGTTGCTGGATTTTTCCAAAAGAAAAGCTGGCAGCAACTAGGGCCCTGGAAGTACTTAGAGCCTCAAACGCCACCTTGAACATATTACTGAGACCCTGGGGAAAGGACTTCGTTTTTCCCATGGGAAATGGCCTTCATTTGTGGCCACTTGGCCTGGCAGGCAGGGCAGTGCCAAGCCAGGAATCTACAAACTCTGCTGGATCCTTCCAGAACGAAAGCTGCCAGCAACTAGGACCCTGCAAGTCCTTACAGCCCCAGATGCCACCAGTCATCTGACACCCAGAGCCTGGGCCAATGACTTCGTTTTCCCCATGGAAAATGGCCTCCATTTCTGGCCACTCGCCCTGACCAAGAGGGTGGTGCCCAGCAAGAAATTTGCAAGCTTTGCTGGATTGCTCCAAATCGAAAGCTGCCACTTGTTGTTGTTCTATTTCTCTAGAGTCCCATCATGCTGTTCTCAGATTGCTAAAGTCCATACCTCCTCGGTGTGTTCTTATGGCTGCAGATCTTCACAGCACAGACGCTTTCTTCTGCATGCTGTTCTTTCCCAGTTCAGGGCTCCTTCAAGGCTCTCCCTGAATGGCTACGCCGCCCCCTTTTATCCCAGTTCTCTTCAATGCTCACAGCTGCAGCCCATCAAGGACAACCAGGACCTGTGGGACAGATATTCAAATAGAATCCATTTCCTCTACTCTAGCCAGTAAGTAGTACCCTACAAGTCCTCAGAACCCCAAAGGCCACCTTTCATCTGACACCCAGACCCTGGGGAAAGGACTTCTTTTTCCCATGGCAAATGGCCTCCCTTGGCAGCCACTCACCCTGGCAGAAAGTGGGAGCCTAGCTAGAATGATGCAATCGTTGCTGGATTTTTCCAAAAGAAAAGCTGCCAGCAACTAGGGCCCTGGAAGTACTTAGAGCCTCAAACGCCACCTTGAACATATTCCTGAGACCCTGGGGAAAGGACTTCGTTTTTCCCATGGGAAATGGCCTTCATTTGTGGCCACTTGGCCTGGCAGGCAGGGCAGTGCCAAGCCAGGAATCTACAAACTCTGCTGGATCCTTCCAGAACGAAAGCTGCCAGCAACTAGGACCCTGCAAGTCCTTAGAGCCCCAGACGCCACCTTTCATCTGACACCCAGAGCCTGGGCCAATGACTTCGTTTTCCCCATGGAAAATGGCCTCCATTTCTGGCCTCTCGCCCTGACCAAGAGGGTGGTGCCCAGCAAGAAATTTGCAAGCTTTGCTGGATTGCTCCAAATCGAAAGCTACCACTTGTTGTTGTTCTATTTCTCTAGAGTCCCATCATGCTGTTCTCAGATTGCTAAAGTCCATACCTCCTCGGTGTGTTCTTATGGCTGCAGATCTTCACAGCACAGACGCTTTCTTCTGCATGCTGTTCTTTCCCAGTTCAGGGCTCCTTCAAGGCTCTCCCTGAATGGCTACGCCGCCCCCTTTTATCCCAGTTCTCTTCAATGCTCACAGCTGCAGCCCATCAAGGACAACCAGGACCTGTGGGACAGATATTCAAATAGAATCCATTTCCTCTACTCTAGCCAGTAAGTACTACCCTACAAGTCCTCAGAACCCCAAAGGCCACCTTTCATCTGACACCCAGACCCTGGGGAAAGGACTTCTTTTTCCCATGGCAAATGGCCTCCCTTGGCAGCCACTCACCCTGGCAGAAAGTGGGAGCCTAGCTAGAATGATGCAATCGTTGCTGGATTTTTCCAAAAGAAAAGCTGGCAGCAACTAGGGCCCTGGAAGTACTTAGAGCCTCAAACGCCACCTTGAACATATTCCTGAGACCCTGGGGAAAGGACTTCGTTTTTCCCATGGAAAATGGCCTTCATTTGTGGCCACTCTGCCTGGCAGGCAGGGCAGTGCCAAGCCAGGAATCTACAAACTCTGCTGGATCCTTCCAGAACGAAAGCTGCCAGCAACTAGGACCCTGCAAGTCCTTACAGCCCCAGATGCCACCAGTCATCTGACACCCAGAGCCTGGGCCAATGACTTCGTTTTCCCCATGGAAAATGGCCTCCATTTCTGGCCACTCGCCCTGACCAAGAGGGTGGTGCCCAGCAAGAAATTTGCAAGCTTTGCTGGATTGCTCCAAATCTAAAGCTACCACTTGTTGTTCTTCTATTTCTCTAGAGTCCCATCATGCTGTTCTCAGATTGCTAAAGTCCATACCTCCTCGGTGTGTTCTTATGGCTGCAGATCTTCACAGCACAGACGCTTTCTTCTGCATGCTGTTCTTTCCCAGTTCAGGGCTCCTTCAAGGCTCTCCCTGAATGGCTACGCCGCCCCCTTTTATCCCAGTTCTCTTCAATGCTCACAGCTGCAGCCCATCAAGGACAACCAGGACCTGTGGGACAGATATTCAAATAGAATCCATTTCCTCTACTCTAGCCAGTAAGTACTACCCTACAAGTCCTCAGAACCCCAAAGGCCACCTTTCATCTGACACCCAGACCCTGGGGAAAGGACTTCTTTTTCCCATGGCAAATGGCCTCCCTTGGCAGCCACTCACCCTGGCAGAAAGTGGGAGCCTAGCTAGAATGATGCAATCGTTGCTGGATTTTTCCAAAAGAAAAGCTGGCAGCAACTAGGGCCCTGGAAGTACTTAGAGCCTCAAACGCCACCTTGAACATATTCCTGAGACCCTGGGGAAAGGACTTCGTTTTTCCCATGGAAAATGGCCTTCATTTGTGGCCACTCTGCCTGGCAGGCAGGGCAGTGCCAAGCCAGGAATCTACAAACTCTGCTGGATCCTTCCAGAACGAAAGCTGCCAGCAACTAGGACCCTGCAAGTCCTTAGAGCCCCAGATGCCACCAGTCATCTGACACCCAGAGCCTGGGCCAATGACTTCGTTTTCCCCATGGAAAATGGCCTCCATTTCTGGCCACTCGCCCTGACCAAGAGGGTGGTGCCCAGCAAGAAATTTGCAAGCTTTGCTGGATTGCTCCAAATCTAAAGCTACCACTTGTTGTTCTTCTATTTCTCTAGAGTCCCATCATGCTGTTCTCAGATTGCTAAAGTCCATACCTCCTCGGTGTGTTCTTATGGCTGCAGATCTTCACAGCACAGACGCTTTCTTCTGCATGCTGTTCTTTCCCAGTTCAGGGCTCCTTCAAGGCTCTCCCTGAATGGCTACGCCGCCCCCTTTTATCCCAGTTCTCTTCAATGCTCACAGCTGCAGCCCATCAAGGACAACCAGGACCTGTGGGACAGATATTCAAATAGAATCCATTTCCTCTACTCTAGCCAGTAAGTACTACCCTACAAGTCCTCAGAACCCCAAAGGCCACCTTTCATCTGACACCCAGACCCTGGGGAAAGGACTTCTTTTTCCCATGGCAAATGGCCTCCCTTGGCAGCCACTCACCCTGGCAGAAAGTGGGAGCCTAGCTAGAATGATGCAATCGTTGCTGGATTTTTCCAAAAGAAAAGCTGGAAGCAACTAGGGCCCTGGAAGTACTTAGAGCCTCAAACGCCACCTTGAACATATTCCTGAGACCCTGGGGAAAGGACTTCGTTTTTCCCATGGGAAATGGCCTTCATTTGTGGCCACTTGGCCTGGCAGGCAGGGCAGTGCCAAGCCAGGAATCTACAAACTCTGCTGGATCCTTCCAGAACGAAAGCTGCCAGCAACTAGGACCCTGCAAGTCCTTAGAGCCCCAGATGCCACCAGTCATCTGACACCCAGAGCCTGGGCCAATGACTTCGTTTTCCCCATGGAAAATGGCCTCCATTTCTGGCCACTCGCCCTGACCAAGAGGGTGGTGCCCAGCAAGAAATTTGCAAGCTTTGCTGGATTGCTCCAAATCTAAAGCTACCACTTGTTGTTGTTCTATTTCTCTAGAGTCCCATCATGCTGTTCTCAGATTGCTAAAGTCCATACCTCCTCGGTGTGTTCTTATGGCTGCAGATCTTCACAGCACAGACGCTTTCTTCTGCATGCTGTTCTTTCCCAGTTCAGGGCTCCTTCAAGGCTCTCCCTGAATGGCTACGCCGCCCCCTTTTATCCCAGTTCTCTTCAATGCTCACAGCTGCAGCCCATCAAGGACAACCAGGACCTGTGGGACAGATATTCAAATAGAATCCATTTCCTCTACTCTAGCCAGTAAGTACTACCCTACAAGTCCTCAGAACCCCAAAGGCCACCTTTCATCTGACACCCAGACCCTGGGGAAAGGACTTCTTTTTCCCATGGCAAATGGCCTCCCTTGGCAGCCACTCACCCTGGCAGAAAGTGGGAGCCTAGCTAGAATGATGCAATCGTTGCTGGATTTTTCCAAAAGAAAAGCTGGCAGCAACTAGGGCCCTGGAAGTACTTAGAGCCTCAAACGCCACCTTGAACATATTCCTGAGACCCTGGGGAAAGGACTTCGTTTTTCCCATGGAAAATGGCCTTCATTTGTGGCCACTCTGCCTGGCAGGCAGGGCAGTGCCAAGCCAGGAATCTACAAACTCTGCTGGATCCTTCCAGAACGAAAGCTGCCAGCAACTAGGACCCTGCAAGTCCTTACAGCCCCAGATGCCACCAGTCATCTGACACCCAGAGCCTGGGCCAATGACTTCGTTTTCCCCATGGAAAATGGCCTCCATTTCTGGCCACTCGCCCTGACCAAGAGGGTGGTGCCCAGCAAGAAATTTGCAAGCTTTGCTGGATTGCTCCAAATCTAAAGCTACCACTTGTTGTTCTTCTATTTCTCTAGAGTCCCATCATGCTGTTCTCAGATTGCTAAAGTCCATACCTCCTCGGTGTGTTCTTATGGCTGCAGATCTTCACAGCACAGACGCTTTCTTCTGCATGCTGTTCTTTCCCAGTTCAGGGCTCCTTCAAGGCTCTCCCTGAATGGCTACGCCGCCCCCTTTTATCCCAGTTCTCTTCAATGCTCACAGCTGCAGCCCATCAAGGACAACCAGGACCTGTGGGACAGATATTCAAATAGAATCCATTTCCTCTACTCTAGCCAGTAAGTACTACCCTACAAGTCCTCAGAACCCCAAAGGCCACCTTTCATCTGACACCCAGACCCTGGGGAAAGGACTTCTTTTTCCCATGGCAAATGGCCTCCCTTGGCAGCCACTCACCCTGGCAGAAAGTGGGAGCCTAGCTAGAATGATGCAATCGTTGCTGGATTTTTCCAAAAGAAAAGCTGGCAGCAACTAGGGCCCTGGAAGTACTTAGAGCCTCAAACGCCACCTTGAACATATTACTGAGACCCTGGGGAAAGGACTTCGTTTTTCCCATGGAAAATGGCCTTCATTTGTGGCCACTCTGCCTGGCAGGCAGGGCAGTGCCAAGCCAGGAATCTACAAACTCTGCTGGATCCTTCCAGAACGAAAGCTGCCAGCAACTAGGACCCTGCAAGTCCTTAGAGCCCCAGATGCCACCAGTCATCTGACACCCAGAGCCTGGGCCAATGACTTCGTTTTCCCCATGGAAAATGGCCTCCATTTCTGGCCACTCGCCCTGACCAAGAGGGTGGTGCCCAGCAAGAAATTTGCAAGCTTTGCTGGATTGCTCCAAATCTAAAGCTACCACTTGTTGTTCTTCTATTTCTCTAGAGTCCCATCATGCTGTTCTCAGATTGCTAAAGTCCATACCTCCTCGGTGTGTTCTTATGGCTGCAGATCTTCACAGCACAGACGCTTTCTTCTGCATGCTGTTCTTTCCCAGTTCAGGGCTCCTTCAAGGCTCTCCCTGAATGGCTACGCCGCCCCCTTTTATCCCAGTTCTCTTCAATGCTCACAGCTGCAGCCCATCAAGGACAACCAGGACCTGTGGGACAGATATTCAAATAGAATCCATTTCCTCTACTCTAGCCAGTAAGTACTACCCTACAAGTCCTCAGAACCCCAAAGGCCACCTTTCATCTGACACCCAGACCCTGGGGAAAGGACTTCTTTTTCCCATGGCAAATGGCCTCCCTTGGCAGCCACTCACCCTGGCAGAAAGTGGGAGCCTAGCTAGAATGATGCAATCGTTGCTGGATTTTTCCAAAAGAAAAGCTGCCAGCAACTAGGGCCCTGGAAGTACTTAGAGCCTCAAACGCCACCTTGAACATATTACTGAGACCCTGGGGAAAGGACTTCGTTTTTCCCATGGGAAATGGCCTTCATTTGTGGCCACTTGGCCTGGCAGGCAGGGCAGTGCCAAGCCAGGAATCTACAAACTCTGCTGGATCCTTCCAGAACGAAAGCTGCCAGCAACTAGGACCCTGCAAGTCCTTAGAGCCCCAGATGCCACCAGTCATCTGACACCCAGAGCCTGGGCCAATGACTTCGTTTTCCCCATGGATAATGGCCTCCATTTCTGGCCACTCGCCCTGACCAAGAGGGTGGTGCCCAGCAAGAAATTTGCAAGCTTTGCTGGATTGCTCCAAATCTAAAGCTACCACTTGTTGTTCTTCTATTTCTCTAGAGTCCCATCATGCTGTTCTCAGATTGCTAAAGTCCATACCTCCTCGGTGTGTTCTTATGGCTGCAGATCTTCACAGCACAGACGCTTTCTTCTGCATGCTGTTCTTTCCCAGTTCAGGGCTCCTTCAAGGCTCTCCCTGAATGGCTACGCCGCCCCCTTTTATCCCAGTTCTCTTCAATGCTCACAGCTGCAGCCCATCAAGGACAACCAGGACCTGTGGGACAGATATTCAAATAGAATCCATTTCCTCTACTCTAGCCAGTAAGTACTACCCTACAAGTCCTCAGAACCCCAAAGGCCACCTTTCATCTGACACCCAGACCCTGGGGAAAGGACTTCTTTTTCCCATGGCAAATGGCCTCCCTTGGCAGCCACTCACCCTGGCAGAAAGTGGGAGCCTAGCTAGAATGATGCAATCGTTGCTGGATTTTTCCAAAAGAAAAGCTGGCAGCAACTAGGGCCCTGGAAGTACTTAGAGCCTCAAACGCCACCTTGAACATATTCCTGAGACCCTGGGGAAAGGACTTCGTTTTTCCCATGGAAAATGGCCTTCATTTGTGGCCACTCTGCCTGGCAGGCAGGGCAGTGCCAAGCCAGGAATCTACAAACTCTGCTGGATCCTTCCAGAACGAAAGCTGCCAGCAACTAGGACCCTGCAAGTCCTTACAGCCCCAGATGCCACCAGTCATCTGACACCCAGAGCCTGGGCCAATGACTTCGTTTTCCCCATGGAAAATGGCCTCCATTTCTGGCCACTCGCCCTGACCAAGAGGGTGGTGCCCAGCAAGAAATTTGCAAGCTTTGCTGGATTGCTCCAAATCGAAAGCTGCCACTTGTTGTTGTTCTATTTCTCTAGAGTCCCATCATGCTGTTCTCAGATTGCTAAAGTCCATACCTCCTCGGTGTGTTCTTATGGCTGCAGATCTTCACAGCACAGACGCTTTCTTCTGCATGCTGTTCTTTCCCAGTTCAGGGCTCCTTCAAGGCTCTCCCTGAATGGCTACGCCGCCCCCTTTTATCCCAGTTCTCTTCAATGCTCACAGCTGCAGCCCATCAAGGACAACCAGGACCTGTGGGACAGATATTCAAATAGAATCCATTTCCTCTACTCTAGCCAGTAAGTACTACCCTACAAGTCCTCAGAACCCCAAAGGCCACCTTTCATCTGACACCCAGACCCTGGGGAAAGGACTTCTTTTTCCCATGGCAAATGGCCTCCCTTGGCAGCCACTCACCCTGGCAGAAAGTGGGAGCCTAGCTAGAATGATGCAATCGTTGCTGGATTTTTCCAAAAGAAAAGCTGCCAGCAACTAGGGCCCTGGAAGTACTTAGAGCCTCAAACGCCACCTTGAACATATTCCTGAGACCCTGGGGAAAGGACTTCGTTTTTCCCATGGAAAATGGCCTTCATTTGTGGCCACTTGGCCTGGCAGGCAGGGCAGTGCCAAGCCAGGAATCTACAAACTCTGCTGGATCCTTCCAGAACGAAAGCTGCCAGCAACTAGGACCCTGCAAGTCCTTAGAGCCCCAGACGCCACCTTTCATCTGACACCCAGAGCCTGGGCCAATGACTTCGTTTTCCCCATGGAAAATGGCCTCCATTTCTGGCCTCTCACCCTGACCAAGAGGGTGGTGCCCAGCAAGAAATTTGCAAGCTTTGCTGGATTGCTCCAAATCGAAAGCTACCACTTGTTGTTGTTCTATTTCTCTAGAGTCCCATCATGCTGTTCTCAGATTGCTAAAGTCCATACCTCCTCGGTGTGTTCTTATGGCTGCAGATCTTCACAGCACAGACGCTTTCTTCTGCATGCTGTTCTTTCCCAGTTCAGGGCTCCTTCAAGGCTCTCCCTGAATGGCTACGCCGCCCCCTTTTATCCCAGTTCTCTTCAATGCTCACAGCTGCAGCCCATCAAGGACAACCAGGACCTGTGGGACAGATATTCAAATAGAATCCATTTCCTCTACTCTAGCCAGTAAGTACTACCCTACAAGTCCTCAGAACCCCAAAGGCCACCTTTCATCTGACACCCAGACCCTGGGGAAAGGACTTCTTTTTCCCATGGCAAATGGCCTCCCTTGGCAGCCACTCACCCTGGCAGAAAGTGGGAGCCTAGCTAGAATGATGCAATCGTTGCTGGATTTTTCCAAAAGAAAAGCTGGCAGCAACTAGGGCCCTGGAAGTACTTAGAGCCTCAAACGCCACCTTGAACATATTACTGAGACCCTGGGGAAAGGACTTCGTTTTTCCCATGGAAAATGGCCTTCATTTGTGGCCACTCTGCCTGGCAGGCAGGGCAGTGCCAAGCCAGGAATCTACAAACTCTGCTGGATCCTTCCAGAACGAAAGCTGCCAGCAACTAGGACCCTGCAAGTCCTTAGAGCCCCAGATGCCACCAGTCATCTGACACCCAGAGCCTGGGCCAATGACTTCGTTTTCCCCATGGAAAATGGCCTCCATTTCTGGCCACTCGCCCTGACCAAGAGGGTGGTGCCCAGCAAGAAATTTGCAAGCTTTGCTGGATTGCTCCAAATCGAAAGCTGCCACTTGTTGTTCTTCTATTTCTCTAGAGTCCCATCATGCTGTTCTCAGATTGCTAAAGTCCATACCTCCTCGGTGTGTTCTTATGGCTGCAGATCTTCACAGCACAGACGCTTTCTTCTGCATGCTGTTCTTTCCCAGTTCAGGGCTCCTTCAAGGCTCTCCCTGAATGGCTACGCCGCCCCCTTTTATCCCAGTTCTCTTCAATGCTCACAGCTGCAGCCCATCAAGGACAACCAGGACCTGTGGGGCAAAGCCTCTAGACAGATATTCAAATAGAATCCATTTCCTCTACTCTAGCCAGTAAGTACTACCCTACAAGTCCTCAGAACCCCAAAGGCCACCTTTCATCTGACACCCAGACCCTGGGGAAAGGACTTCTTTTTCCCATGGCAAATGGCCTCCCTTGGCAGCCACTCACCCTGGCAGAAAGTGGGAGCCTAGCTAGAATGATGCAATCGTTGCTGGATTTTTCCAAAAGAAAAGCTGCCAGCAACTAGGGCCCTGGAAGTACTTAGAGCCTCAAACGCCACCTTGAACATATTACTGAGACCCTGGGGAAAGGACTTCGTTTTTCCCATGGGAAATGGCCTTCATTTGTGGCCACTTGGCCTGGCAGGCAGGGCAGTGCCAAGCCAGGAATCTACAAACTCTGCTGGATCCTTCCAGAACGAAAGCTGCCAGCAACTAGGACCCTGCAAGTCCTTAGAGCCCCAGATGCCACCAGTCATCTGACACCCAGAGCCTGGGCCAATGACTTCGTTTTCCCCATGGAAAATGGCCTCCATTTCTGGCCACTCGCCCTGACCAAGAGGGTGGTGCCCAGCAAGAAATTTGCAAGCTTTGCTGGATTGCTCCAAATCTAAAGCTACCACTTGTTGTTCTTCTATTTCTCTAGAGTCCCATCATGCTGTTCTCAGATTGCTAAAGTCCATACCTCCTCGGTGTGTTCTTATGGCTGCAGATCTTCACAGCACAGACGCTTTCTTCTGCATGCTGTTCTTTCCCAGTTCAGGGCTCCTTCAAGGCTCTCCCTGAATGGCTACGCCGCCCCCTTTTATCCCAGTTCTCTTCAATGCTCACAGCTGCAGCCCATCAAGGACAACCAGGACCTGTGGGACAGATATTCAAATAGAATCCATTTCCTCTACTCTAGCCAGTAAGTACTACCCTACAAGTCCTCAGAACCCCAAAGGCCACCTTTCATCTGACACCCAGACCCTGGGGAAAGGACTTCTTTTTCCCATGGCAAATGGCCTCCCTTGGCAGCCACTCACCCTGGCAGAAAGTGGGAGCCTAGCTAGAATGATGCAATCGTTGCTGGATTTTTCCAAAAGAAAAGCTGCCAGCAACTAGGGCCCTGGAAGTACTTAGAGCCTCAAACGCCACCTTGAACATATTCCTGAGACCCTGGGGAAAGGACTTCGTTTTTCCCATGGGAAATGGCCTTCATTTGTGGCCACTTGGCCTGGCAGGCAGGGCAGTGCCAAGCCAGGAATCTACAAACTATGCTGGATCCTTCCAGAACGAAAGCTGCCAGCAACTAGGACCCTGCAAGTCCTTAGAGCCCCAGACGCCACCTTTCATCTGACACCCAGAGCCTGGGCCAATGACTTCGTTTTCCCCATGGAAAATGGCCTCCATTTCTGGCCTCTCACCCTGACCAAGAGGGTGGTGCCCAGCAAGAAATTTGCAAGCTTTGCTGGATTGCTCCAAATCTAAAGCTACCACTTGTTGTTGTTCTATTTCTCTAGAGTCCCATCATGCTGTTCTCAGATTGCTAAAGTCCATACCTCCTCGGTGTGTTCTTATGGCTGCAGATCTTCACAGCACAGACGCTTTCTTCTGCATGCTGTTCTTTCCCAGTTCAGGGCTCCTTCAAGGCTCTCCCTGAATGGCTACGCCGCCCCCTTTTATCCCAGTTCTCTTCAATGCTCACAGCTGCAGCCCATCAAGGACAACCAGGACCTGTGGGACAGATATTCAAATAGAATCCATTTCCTCTACTCTAGCCAGTAAGTACTACCCTACAAGTCCTCAGAACCCCAAAGGCCACCTTTCATCTGACACCCAGACCCTGGGGAAAGGACTTCTTTTTCCCATGGCAAATGGCCTCCCTTGGCAGCCACTCACCCTGGCAGAAAGTGGGAGCCTAGCTAGAATGATGCAATCGTTGCTGGATTTTTCCAAAAGAAAAGCTGGCAGCAACTAGGGCCCTGGAAGTACTTAGAGCCTCAAACGCCACCTTGAACATATTCCTGAGACCCTGGGGAAAGGACTTCGTTTTTCCCATGGAAAATGGCCTTCATTTGTGGCCACTCTGCCTGGCAGGCAGGGCAGTGCCAAGCCAGGAATCTACAAACTCTGCTGGATCCTTCCAGAACGAAAGCTGCCAGCAACTAGGACCCTGCAAGTCCTTAGAGCCCCAGATGCCACCAGTCATCTGACACCCAGAGCCTGGGCCAATGACTTCGTTTTCCCCATGGAAAATGGCCTCCATTTCTGGCCACTCGCCCTGACCAAGAGGGTGGTGCCCAGCAAGAAATTTGCAAGCTTTGCTGGATTGCTCCAAATCGAAAGCTACCACTTGTTGTTCTTCTATTTCTCTAGAGTCCCATCATGCTGTTCTCAGATTGCTAAAGTCCATACCTCCTCGGTGTGTTCTTATGGCTGCAGATCTTCACAGCACAGACGCTTTCTTCTGCATGCTGTTCTTTCCCAGTTCAGGGCTCCTTCAAGGCTCTCCCTGAATGGCTACGCCGCCCCCTTTTATCCCAGTTCTCTTCAATGCTCACAGCTGCAGCCCATCAAGGACAACCAGGACCTGTGGGACAGATATTCAAATAGAATCCATTTCCTCTACTCTAGCCAGTAAGTACTACCCTACAAGTCCTCAGAACCCCAAAGGCCACCTTTCATCTGACACCCAGACCCTGGGGAAAGGACTTCTTTTTCCCATGGCAAATGGCCTCCCTTGGCAGCCACTCACCCTGGCAGAAAGTGGGAGCCTAGCTAGAATGATGCAATCGTTGCTGGATTTTTCCAAAAGAAAAGCTGGCAGCAACTAGGGCCCTGGAAGTACTTAGAGCCTCAAACGCCACCTTGAACATATTCCTGAGACCCTGGGGAAAGGACTTCGTTTTTCCCATGGAAAATGGCCTTCATTTGTGGCCACTCTGCCTGGCAGGCAGGGCAGTGCCAAGCCAGGAATCTACAAACTCTGCTGGATCCTTCCAGAACGAAAGCTGCCAGCAACTAGGACCCTGCAAGTCCTTAGAGCCCCAGATGCCACCAGTCATCTGACACCCAGAGCCTGGGCCAATGACTTCGTTTTCCCCATGGAAAATGGCCTCCATTTCTGGCCACTCGCCCTGACCAAGAGGGTGGTGCCCAGCAAGAAATTTGCAAGCTTTGCTGGATTGCTCCAAATCGAAAGCTGCCACTTGTTGTTCTTCTATTTCTCTAGAGTCCCATCATGCTGTTCTCAGATTGCTAAAGTCCATACCTCCTCGGTGTGTTCTTATGGCTGCAGATCTTCACAGCACAGACGCTTTCTTCTGCATGCTGTTCTTTCCCAGTTCAGGGCTCCTTCAAGGCTCTCCCTGAATGGCTACGCCGCCCCCTTTTATCCCAGTTCTCTTCAATGCTCACAGCTGCAGCCCATCAAGGACAACCAGGACCTGTGGGGCAAAGCCTCTAGACAGATATTCAAATAGAATCCATTTCCTCTACTCTAGCCAGTAAGTACTACCCTACAAGTCCTCAGAACCCCAAAGGCCACCTTTCATCTGACACCCAGACCCTGGGGAAAGGACTTCTTTTTCCCATGGCAAATGGCCTCCCTTGGCAGCCACTCACCCTGGCAGAAAGTGGGAGCCTAGCTAGAATGATGCAATCGTTGCTGGATTTTTCCAAAAGAAAAGCTGCCAGCAACTAGGGCCCTGGAAGTACTTAGAGCCTCAAACGCCACCTTGAACATATTACTGAGACCCTGGGGAAAGGACTTCGTTTTTCCCATGGGAAATGGCCTTCATTTGTGGCCACTTGGCCTGGCAGGCAGGGCAGTGCCAAGCCAGGAATCTACAAACTCTGCTGGATCCTTCCAGAACGAAAGCTGCCAGCAACTAGGACCCTGCAAGTCCTTACAGCCCCAGATGCCACCAGTCATCTGACACCCAGAGCCTGGGCCAATGACTTCGTTTTCCCCATGGAAAATGGCCTCCATTTCTGGCCACTCGCCCTGACCAAGAGGGTGGTGCCCAGCAAGAAATTTGCAAGCTTTGCTGGATTGCTCCAAATCTAAAGCTACCACTTGTTGTTCTTCTATTTCTCTAGAGTCCCATCATGCTGTTCTCAGATTGCTAAAGTCCATACCTCCTCGGTGTGTTCTTATGGCTGCAGATCTTCACAGCACAGACGCTTTCTTCTGCATGCTGTTCTTTCCCAGTTCAGGGCTCCTTCAAGGCTCTCCCTGAATGGCTACGCCGCCCCCTTTTATCCCAGTTCTCTTCAATGCTCACAGCTGCAGCCCATCAAGGACAACCAGGACCTGTGGGACAGATATTCAAATAGAATCCATTTCCTCTACTCTAGCCAGTAAGTACTACCCTACAAGTCCTCAGAACCCCAAAGGCCACCTTTCATCTGACACCCAGACCCTGGGGAAAGGACTTCTTTTTCCCATGGCAAATGGCCTCCCTTGGCAGCCACTCACCCTGGCAGAAAGTGGGAGCCTAGCTAGAATGATGCAATCGTTGCTGGATTTTTCCAAAAGAAAAGCTGGCAGCAACTAGGGCCCTGGAAGTACTTAGAGCCTCAAACGCCACCTTGAACATATTCCTGAGACCCTGGGGAAAGGACTTCGTTTTTCCCATGGAAAATGGCCTTCATTTGTGGCCACTCTGCCTGGCAGGCAGGGCAGTGCCAAGCCAGGAATCTACAAACTCTGCTGGATCCTTCCAGAACGAAAGCTGCCAGCAACTAGGACCCTGCAAGTCCTTAGAGCCCCAGATGCCACCAGTCATCTGACACCCAGAGCCTGGGCCAATGACTTCGTTTTCCCCATGGAAAATGGCCTCCATTTCTGGCCACTCGCCCTGACCAAGAGGGTGGTGCCCAGCAAGAAATTTGCAAGCTTTGCTGGATTGCTCCAAATCGAAAGCTGCCACTTGTTGTTGTTCTATTTCTCTAGAGTCCCATCATGCTGTTCTCAGATTGCTAAAGTCCATACCTCCTCGGTGTGTTCTTATGGCTGCAGATCTTCACAGCACAGACGCTTTCTTCTGCATGCTGTTCTTTCCCAGTTCAGGGCTCCTTCAAGGCTCTCCCTGAATGGCTACGCCGCCCCCTTTTATCCCAGTTCTCTTCAATGCTCACAGCTGCAGCCCATCAAGGACAACCAGGACCTGTGGGACAGATATTCAAATAGAATCCATTTCCTCTACTCTAGCCAGTAAGTACTACCCTACAAGTCCTCAGAACCCCAAAGGCCACCTTTCATCTGACACCCAGACCCTGGGGAAAGGACTTCTTTTTCCCATGGCAAATGGCCTCCCTTGGCAGCCACTCACCCTGGCAGAAAGTGGGAGCCTAGCTAGAATGATGCAATCGTTGCTGGATTTTTCCAAAAGAAAAGCTGCCAGCAACTAGGGCCCTGGAAGTACTTAGAGCCTCAAACGCCACCTTGAACATATTCCTGAGACCCTGGGGAAAGGACTTCGTTTTTCCCATGGGAAATGGCCTTCATTTGTGGCCACTTGGCCTGGCAGGCAGGGCAGTGCCAAGCCAGGAATCTACAAACTATGCTGGATCCTTCCAGAACGAAAGCTGCCAGCAACTAGGACCCTGCAAGTCCTTAGAGCCCCAGACGCCACCTTTCATCTGACACCCAGAGCCTGGGCCAATGACTTCGTTTTCCCCATGGAAAATGGCCTCCATTTCTGGCCTCTCACCCTGACCAAGAGGGTGGTGCCCAGCAAGAAATTTGCAAGCTTTGCTGGATTGCTCCAAATCTAAAGCTACCACTTGTTGTTGTTCTATTTCTCTAGAGTCCCATCATGCTGTTCTCAGATTGCTAAAGTCCATACCTCCTCGGTGTGTTCTTATGGCTGCAGATCTTCACAGCACAGACGCTTTCTTCTGCATGCTGTTCTTTCCCAGTTCAGGGCTCCTTCAAGGCTCTCCCTGAATGGCTACGCCGCCCCCTTTTATCCCAGTTCTCTTCAATGCTCACAGCTGCAGCCCATCAAGGACAACCAGGACCTGTGGGACAGATATTCAAATAGAATCCATTTCCTCTACTCTAGCCAGTAAGTACTACCCTACAAGTCCTCAGAACCCCAAAGGCCACCTTTCATCTGACACCCAGACCCTGGGGAAAGGACTTCTTTTTCCCATGGCAAATGGCCTCCCTTGGCAGCCACTCACCCTGGCAGAAAGTGGGAGCCTAGCTAGAATGATGCAATCGTTGCTGGATTTTTCCAAAAGAAAAGCTGGCAGCAACTAGGGCCCTGGAAGTACTTAGAGCCTCAAACGCCACCTTGAACATATTCCTGAGACCCTGGGGAAAGGACTTCGTTTTTCCCATGGAAAATGGCCTTCATTTGTGGCCACTCTGCCTGGCAGGCAGGGCAGTGCCAAGCCAGGAATCTACAAACTCTGCTGGATCCTTCCAGAACGAAAGCTGCCAGCAACTAGGACCCTGCAAGTCCTTACAGCCCCAGATGCCACCAGTCATCTGACACCCAGAGCCTGGGCCAATGACTTCGTTTTCCCCATGGAAAATGGCCTCCATTTCTGGCCACTCGCCCTGACCAAGAGGGTGGTGCCCAGCAAGAAATTTGCAAGCTTTGCTGGATTGCTCCAAATCGAAAGCTACCACTTGTTGTTCTTCTATTTCTCTAGAGTCCCATCATGCTGTTCTCAGATTGCTAAAGTCCATACCTCCTCGGTGTGTTCTTATGGCTGCAGATCTTCACAGCACAGACGCTTTCTTCTGCATGCTGTTCTTTCCCAGTTCAGGGCTCCTTCAAGGCTCTCCCTGAATGGCTACGCCGCCCCCTTTTATCCCAGTTCTCTTCAATGCTCACAGCTGCAGCCCATCAAGGACAACCAGGACCTGTGGGACAGATATTCAAATAGAATCCATTTCCTCTACTCTAGCCAGTAAGTACTACCCTACAAGTCCTCAGAACCCCAAAGGCCACCTTTCATCTGACACCCAGACCCTGGGGAAAGGACTTCTTTTTCCCATGGCAAATGGCCTCCCTTGGCAGCCACTCACCCTGGCAGAAAGTGGGAGCCTAGCTAGAATGATGCAATCGTTGCTGGATTTTTCCAAAAGAAAAGCTGCCAGCAACTAGGGCCCTGGAAGTACTTAGAGCCTCAAACGCCACCTTGAACATATTCCTGAGACCCTGGGGAAAGGACTTCGTTTTTCCCATGGAAAATGGCCTTCATTTGTGGCCACTCTGCCTGGCAGGCAGGGCAGTGCCAAGCCAGGAATCTACAAACTCTGCTGGATCCTTCCAGAACGAAAGCTGCCAGCAACTAGGACCCTGCAAGTCCTTAGAGCCCCAGATGCCACCAGTCATCTGACACCCAGAGCCTGGGCCAATGACTTCGTTTTCCCCATGGAAAATGGCCTCCATTTCTGGCCACTCGCCCTGACCAAGAGGGTGGTGCCCAGCAAGAAATTTGCAAGCTTTGCTGGATTGCTCCAAATCGAAAGCTGCCACTTGTTGTTGTTCTATTTCTCTAGAGTCCCATCATGCTGTTCTCAGATTGCTAAAGTCCATACCTCCTCGGTGTGTTCTTATGGCTGCAGATCTTCACAGCACAGACGCTTTCTTCTGCATGCTGTTCTTTCCCAGTTCAGGGCTCCTTCAAGGCTCTCCCTGAATGGCTACGCCGCCCCCTTTTATCCCAGTTCTCTTCAATGCTCACAGCTGCAGCCCATCAAGGACAACCAGGACCTGTGGGACAGATATTCAAATAGAATCCATTTCCTCTACTCTAGCCAGTAAGTACTACCCTACAAGTCCTCAGAACCCCAAAGGCCACCTTTCATCTGACACCCAGACCCTGGGGAAAGGACTTCTTTTTCCCATGGCAAATGGCCTCCCTTGGCAGCCACTCACCCTGGCAGAAAGTGGGAGCCTAGCTAGAATGATGCAATCGTTGCTGGATTTTTCCAAAAGAAAAGCTGCCAGCAACTAGGGCCCTGGAAGTACTTAGAGCCTCAAACGCCACCTTGAACATATTCCTGAGACCCTGGGGAAAGGACTTCGTTTTTCCCATGGAAAATGGCCTTCATTTGTGGCCACTCTGCCTGGCAGGCAGGGCAGTGCCAAGCCAGGAATCTACAAACTCTGCTGGATCCTTCCAGAACGAAAGCTGCCAGCAACTAGGACCCTGCAAGTCCTTACAGCCCCAGATGCCACCAGTCATCTGACACCCAGAGCCTGGGCCAATGACTTCGTTTTCCCCATGGAAAATGGCCTCCATTTCTGGCCACTCGCCCTGACCAAGAGGGTGGTGCCCAGCAAGAAATTTGCAAGCTTTGCTGGATTGCTCCAAATCGAAAGCTGCCACTTGTTGTTGTTCTATTTCTCTAGAGTCCCATCATGCTGTTCTCAGATTGCTAAAGTCCATACCTCCTCGGTGTGTTCTTATGGCTGCAGATCTTCACAGCACAGACGCTTTCTTCTGCATGCTGTTCTTTCCCAGTTCAGGGCTCCTTCAAGGCTCTCCCTGAATGGCTACGCCGCCCCCTTTTATCCCAGTTCTCTTCAATGCTCACAGCTGCAGCCCATCAAGGACAACCAGGACCTGTGGGACAGATATTCAAATAGAATCCATTTCCTCTACTCTAGCCAGTAAGTACTACCCTACAAGTCCTCAGAACCCCAAAGGCCACCTTTCATCTGACACCCAGACCCTGGGGAAAGGACTTCTTTTTCCCATGGCAAATGGCCTCCCTTGGCAGCCACTCACCCTGGCAGAAAGTGGGAGCCTAGCTAGAATGATGCAATCGTTGCTGGATTTTTCCAAAAGAAAAGCTGCCAGCAACTAGGGCCCTGGAAGTACTTAGAGCCTCAAACGCCACCTTGAACATATTCCTGAGACCCTGGGGAAAGGACTTCGTTTTTCCCATGGAAAATGGCCTTCATTTGTGGCCACTTGGCCTGGCAGGCAGGGCAGTGCCAAGCCAGGAATCTACAAACTCTGCTGGATCCTTCCAGAACGAAAGCTGCCAGCAACTAGGACCCTGCAAGTCCTTACAGCCCCAGATGCCACCAGTCATCTGACACCCAGAGCCTGGGCCAATGACTTCGTTTTCCCCATGGAAAATGGCCTCCATTTCTGGCCACTCGCCCTGACCAAGAGGGTGGTGCCCAGCAAGAAATTTGCAAGCTTTGCTGGATTGCTCCAAATCTAAAGCTACCACTTGTTGTTCTTCTATTTCTCTAGAGTCCCATCATGCTGTTCTCAGATTGCTAAAGTCCATACCTCCTCGGTGTGTTCTTATGGCTGCAGATCTTCACAGCACAGACGCTTTCTTCTGCATGCTGTTCTTTCCCAGTTCAGGGCTCCTTCAAGGCTCTCCCTGAATGGCTACGCCGCCCCCTTTTATCCCAGTTCTCTTCAATGCTCACAGCTGCAGCCCATCAAGGACAACCAGGACCTGTGGGACAGATATTCAAATAGAATCCATTTCCTCTACTCTAGCCAGTAAGTACTACCCTACAAGTCCTCAGAACCCCAAAGGCCACCTTTCATCTGACACCCAGACCCTGGGGAAAGGACTTCTTTTTCCCATGGCAAATGGCCTCCCTTGGCAGCCACTCACCCTGGCAGAAAGTGGGAGCCTAGCTAGAATGATGCAATCGTTGCTGGATTTTTCCAAAAGAAAAGCTGCCAGCAACTAGGGCCCTGGAAGTACTTAGAGCCTCAAACGCCACCTTGAACATATTCCTGAGACCCTGGGGAAAGGACTTCGTTTTTCCCATGGAAAATGGCCTTCATTTGTGGCCACTCTGCCTGGCAGGCAGGGCAGTGCCAAGCCAGGAATCTACAAACTCTGCTGGATCCTTCCAGAACGAAAGCTGCCAGCAACTAGGACCCTGCAAGTCCTTACAGCCCCAGATGCCACCAGTCATCTGACACCCAGAGCCTGGGCCAATGACTTCGTTTTCCCCATGGAAAATGGCCTCCATTTCTGGCCACTCGCCCTGACCAAGAGGGTGGTGCCCAGCAAGAAATTTGCAAGCTTTGCTGGATTGCTCCAAATCTAAAGCTACCACTTGTTGTTGTTCTATTTCTCTAGAGTCCCATCATGCTGTTCTCAGATTGCTAAAGTCCATACCTCCTCGGTGTGTTCTTATGGCTGCAGATCTTCACAGCACAGACGCTTTCTTCTGCATGCTGTTCTTTCCCAGTTCAGGGCTCCTTCAAGGCTCTCCCTGAATGGCTACGCCGCCCCCTTTTATCCCAGTTCTCTTCAATGCTCACAGCTGCAGCCCATCAAGGACAACCAGGACCTGTGGGACAGATATTCAAATAGAATCCATTTCCTCTACTCTAGCCAGTAAGTACTACCCTACAAGTCCTCAGAACCCCAAAGGCCACCTTTCATCTGACACCCAGACCCTGGGGAAAGGACTTCTTTTTCCCATGGCAAATGGCCTCCCTTGGCAGCCACTCACCCTGGCAGAAAGTGGGAGCCTAGCTAGAATGATGCAATCCTTGCTGGATTTTTCCAAAAGAAAAGCTGGCAGCAACTAGGGCCCTGGAAGTACTTAGAGCCTCAAACGCCACCTTGAACATATTCCTGAGACCCTGGGGAAAGGACTTCGTTTTTCCCATGGGAAATGGCCTTCATTTGTGGCCACTTGGCCTGGCAGGCAGGGCAGTGCCAAGCCAGGAATCTACAAACTCTGCTGGATCCTTCCAGAACGAAAGCTGCCAGCAACTAGGACCCTGCAAGTCCTTAGAGCCCCAGATGCCACCAGTCATCTGACACCCAGAGCCTGGGCCAATGACTTCGTTTTCCCCATGGAAAATGGCCTCCATTTCTGGCCACTCGCCCTGACCAAGAGGGTGGTGCCCAGCAAGAAATTTGCAAGCTTTGCTGGATTGCTCCAAATCGAAAGCTACCACTTGTTGTTGTTCTATTTCTCTAGAGTCCCATCATGCTGTTCTCAGATTGCTAAAGTCCATACCTCCTCGGTGTGTTCTTATGGCTGCAGATCTTCACAGCACAGACGCTTTCTTCTGCATGCTGTTCTTTCCCAGTTCAGGGCTCCTTCAAGGCTCTCCCTGAATGGCTACGCCGCCCCCTTTTATCCCAGTTCTCTTCAATGCTCACAGCTGCAGCCCATCAAGGACAACCAGGACCTGTGGGGCAAAGCCTCTAGACAGATATTCAAATAGAATCCATTTCCTCTACTCTAGCCAGTAAGTACTACCCTACAAGTCCTCAGAACCCCAAAGGCCACCTTTCATCTGACACCCAGACCCTGGGGAAAGGACTTCTTTTTCCCATGGCAAATGGCCTCCCTTGGCAGCCACTCACCCTGGCAGAAAGTGGGAGCCTAGCTAGAATGATGCAATCGTTGCTGGATTTTTCCAAAAGAAAAGCTGCCAGCAACTAGGGCCCTGGAAGTACTTAGAGCCTCAAACGCCACCTTGAACATATTCCTGAGACCCTGGGGAAAGGACTTCGTTTTTCCCATGGAAAATGGCCTTCATTTGTGGCCACTTGGCCTGGCAGGCAGGGCAGTGCCAAGCCAGGAATCTACAAACTCTGCTGGATCCTTCCAGAACGAAAGCTGCCAGCAACTAGGACCCTGCAAGTCCTTACAGCCCCAGATGCCACCAGTCATCTGACACCCAGAGCCTGGGCCAATGACTTCGTTTTCCCCATGGAAAATGGCCTCCATTTCTGGCCACTCGCCCTGACCAAGAGGGTGGTGCCCAGCAAGAAATTTGCAAGCTTTGCTGGATTGCTCCAAATCTAAAGCTACCACTTGTTGTTCTTCTATTTCTCTAGAGTCCCATCATGCTGTTCTCAGATTGCTAAAGTCCATACCTCCTCGGTGTGTTCTTATGGCTGCAGATCTTCACAGCACAGACGCTTTCTTCTGCATGCTGTTCTTTCCCAGTTCAGGGCTCCTTCAAGGCTCTCCCTGAATGGCTACGCCGCCCCCTTTTATCCCAGTTCTCTTCAATGCTCACAGCTGCAGCCCATCAAGGACAACCAGGACCTGTGGGACAGATATTCAAATAGAATCCATTTCCTCTACTCTAGCCAGTAAGTACTACCCTACAAGTCCTCAGAACCCCAAAGGCTACCTTTCATCTGACACCCAGACCCTGGGGAAAGGACTTCTTTTTCCCATGGCAAATGGCCTCCCTTGGCAGCCACTCACCCTGGCAGAAAGTGGGAGCCTAGCTAGAATGATGCAATCGTTGCTGGATTTTTCCAAAAGAAAAGCTGGCAGCAACTAGGGCCCTGGAAGTACTTAGAGCCTCAAACGCCACCTTGAACATATTCCTGAGACCCTGGGGAAAGGACTTCGTTTTTCCCATGGAAAATGGCCTTCATTTGTGGCCACTCTGCCTGGCAGGCAGGGCAGTGCCAAGCCAGGAATCTACAAACTCTGCTGGATCCTTCCAGAACGAAAGCTGCCAGCAACTAGGACCCTGCAAGTCCTTAGAGCCCCAGATGCCACCAGTCATCTGACACCCAGAGCCTGGGCCAATGACTTCGTTTTCCCCATGGAAAATGGCCTCCATTTCTGGCCACTCGCCCTGACCAAGAGGGTGGTGCCCAGCAAGAAATTTGCAAGCTTTGCTGGATTGCTCCAAATCTAAAGCTACCACTTGTTGTTGTTCTATTTCTCTAGAGTCCCATCATGCTGTTCTCAGATTGCTAAAGTCCATACCTCCTCGGTGTGTTCTTATGGCTGCAGATCTTCACAGCACAGACGCTTTCTTCTGCATGCTGTTCTTTCCCAGTTCAGGGCTCCTTCAAGGCTCTCCCTGAATGGCTACGCCGCCCCCTTTTATCCCAGTTCTCTTCAATGCTCACAGCTGCAGCCCATCAAGGACAACCAGGACCTGTGGGACAGATATTCAAATAGAATCCATTTCCTCTACTCTAGCCAGTAAGTACTACCCTACAAGTCCTCAGAACCCCAAAGGCCACCTTTCATCTGACACCCAGACCCTGGGGAAAGGACTTCTTTTTCCCATGGCAAATGGCCTCCCTTGGCAGCCACTCACCCTGGCAGAAAGTGGGAGCCTAGCTAGAATGATGCAATCGTTGCTGGATTTTTCCAAAAGAAAAGCTGGCAGCAACTAGGGCCCTGGAAGTACTTAGAGCCTCAAACGCCACCTTGAACATATTACTGAGACCCTGGGGAAAGGACTTCGTTTTTCCCATGGAAAATGGCCTTCATTTGTGGCCACTCTGCCTGGCAGGCAGGGCAGTGCCAAGCCAGGAATCTACAAACTCTGCTGGATCCTTCCAGAACGAAAGCTGCCAGCAACTAGGACCCTGCAAGTCCTTAGAGCCCCAGATGCCACCAGTCATCTGACACCCAGAGCCTGGGCCAATGACTTCGTTTTCCCCATGGAAAATGGCCTCCATTTCTGGCCACTCGCCCTGACCAAGAGGGTGGTGCCCAGCAAGAAATTTGCAAGCTTTGCTGGATTGCTCCAAATCGAAAGCTGCCACTTGTTGTTCTTCTATTTCTCTAGAGTCCCATCATGCTGTTCTCAGATTGCTAAAGTCCATACCTCCTCGGTGTGTTCTTATGGCTGCAGATCTTCACAGCACAGACGCTTTCTTCTGCATGCTGTTCTTTCCCAGTTCAGGGCTCCTTCAAGGCTCTCCCTGAATGGCTACGCCGCCCCCTTTTATCCCAGTTCTCTTCAATGCTCACAGCTGCAGCCCATCAAGGACAACCAGGACCTGTGGGGCAAAGCCTCTAGACAGATATTCAAATAGAATCCATTTCCTCTACTCTAGCCAGTAAGTACTACCCTACAAGTCCTCAGAACCCCAAAGGCCACCTTTCATCTGACACCCAGACCCTGGGGAAAGGACTTCTTTTTCCCATGGCAAATGGCCTCCCTTGGCAGCCACTCACCCTGGCAGAAAGTGGGAGCCTAGCTAGAATGATGCAATCGTTGCTGGATTTTTCCAAAAGAAAAGCTGCCAGCAACTAGGGCCCTGGAAGTACTTAGAGCCTCAAACGCCACCTTGAACATATTCCTGAGACCCTGGGGAAAGGACTTCGTTTTTCCCATGGAAAATGGCCTTCATTTGTGGCCACTTGGCCTGGCAGGCAGGGCAGTGCCAAGCCAGGAATCTACAAACTGTGCTGGATCCTTCCAGAACGAAAGCTGCCAGCAACTAGGACCCTGCAAGTCCTTAGAGCCCCAGACGCCACCTGTCATCTGACACCCAGAGCCTGGGCCAATGACTTCGTTTTCCCCATGGAAAATGGCCTCCATTTCTGGCCACTCGCCCTGACCAAGAGGGTGGTGCCCAGCAAGAAATTTGCAAGCTTTGCTGGATTGCTCCAAATCTAAAGCTACCACTTGTTGTTCTTCTATTTCTCTAGAGTCCCATCATGCTGTTCTCAGATTGCTAAAGTCCATACCTCCTCGGTGTGTTCTTATGGCTGCAGATCTTCACAGCACAGACGCTTTCTTCTGCATGCTGTTCTTTCCCAGTTCAGGGCTCCTTCAAGGCTCTCCCTGAATGGCTACGCCGCCCCCTTTTATCCCAGTTCTCTTCAATGCTCACAGCTGCAGCCCATCAAGGACAACCAGGACCTGTGGGACAGATATTCAAATAGAATCCATTTCCTCTACTCTAGCCAGTAAGTACTACCCTACAAGTCCTCAGAACCCCAAAGGCCACCTTTCATCTGACACCCAGACCCTGGGGAAAGGACTTCTTTTTCCCATGGCAAATGGCCTCCCTTGGCAGCCACTCACCCTGGCAGAAAGTGGGAGCCTAGCTAGAATGATGCAATCGTTGCTGGATTTTTCCAAAAGAAAAGCTGCCAGCAACTAGGGCCCTGGAAGTACTTAGAGCCTCAAACGCCACCTTGAACATATTCCTGAGACCCTGGGGAAAGGACTTCGTTTTTCCCATGGAAAATGGCCTTCATTTGTGGCCACTCTGCCTGGCAGGCAGGGCAGTGCCAAGCCAGGAATCTACAAACTCTGCTGGATCCTTCCAGAACGAAAGCTGCCAGCAACTAGGACCCTGCAAGTCCTTAGAGCCCCAGATGCCACCAGTCATCTGACACCCAGAGCCTGGGCCAATGACTTCGTTTTCCCCATGGAAAATGGCCTCCATTTCTGGCCACTCGCCCTGACCAAGAGGGTGGTGCCCAGCAAGAAATTTGCAAGCTTTGCTGGATTGCTCCAAATCGAAAGCTGCCACTTGTTGTTCTTCTATTTCTCTAGAGTCCCATCATGCTGTTCTCAGATTGCTAAAGTCCATACCTCCTCGGTGTGTTCTTATGGCTGCAGATCTTCACAGCACAGACGCTTTCTTCTGCATGCTGTTCTTTCCCAGTTCAGGGCTCCTTCAAGGCTCTCCCTGAATGGCTACGCCGCCCCCTTTTATCCCAGTTCTCTTCAATGCTCACAGCTGCAGCCCATCAAGGACAACCAGGACCTGTGGGACAGATATTCAAATAGAATCCATTTCCTCTACTCTAGCCAGTAAGTACTACCCTACAAGTCCTCAGAACCCCAAAGGCCACCTTTCATCTGACACCCAGACCCTGGGGAAAGGACTTCTTTTTCCCATGGCAAATGGCCTCCCTTGGCAGCCACTCACCCTGGCAGAAAGTGGGAGCCTAGCTAGAATGATGCAATCGTTGCTGGATTTTTCCAAAAGAAAAGCTGCCAGCAACTAGGGCCCTGGAAGTACTTAGAGCCTCAAACGCCACCTTGAACATATTCCTGAGACCCTGGGGAAAGGACTTCGTTTTTCCCATGGAAAATGGCCTTCATTTGTGGCCACTTGGCCTGGCAGGCAGGGCAGTGCCAAGCCAGGAATCTACAAACTCTGCTGGATCCTTCCAGAACGAAAGCTGCCAGCAACTAGGACCCTGCAAGTCCTTAGAGCCCCAGATGCCACCAGTCATCTGACACCCAGAGCCTGGGCCAATGACTTCGTTTTCCCCATGGAAAATGGCCTCCATTTCTGGCCACTCGCCCTGACCAAGAGGGTGGTGCCCAGCAAGAAATTTGCAAGCTTTGCTGGATTGCTCCAAATCGAAAGCTACCACTTGTTGTTGTTCTATTTCTCTAGAGTCCCATCATGCTGTTCTCAGATTGCTAAAGTCCATACCTCCTCGGTGTGTTCTTATGGCTGCAGATCTTCACAGCACAGACGCTTTCTTCTGCATGCTGTTCTTTCCCAGTTCAGGGCTCCTTCAAGGCTCTCCCTGAATGGCTACGCCGCCCCCTTTTATCCCAGTTCTCTTCAATGCTCACAGCTGCAGCCCATCAAGGACAACCAGGACCTGTGGGGCAAAGCCTCTAGACAGATATTCAAATAGAATCCATTTCCTCTACTCTAGCCAGTAAGTACTACCCTACAAGTCCTCAGAACCCCAAAGGCCACCTTTCATCTGACACCCAGACCCTGGGGAAAGGACTTCTTTTTCCCATGGCAAATGGCCTCCCTTGGCAGCCACTCACCCTGGCAGAAAGTGGGAGCCTAGCTAGAATGATGCAATCGTTGCTGGATTTTTCCAAAAGAAAAGCTGGCAGCAACTAGGGCCCTGGAAGTACTTAGAGCCTCAAACGCCACCTTGAACATATTCCTGAGACCCTGGGGAAAGGACTTCGTTTTTCCCATGGAAAATGGCCTTCATTTGTGGCCACTTGGCCTGGCAGGCAGGGCAGTGCCAAGCCAGGAATCTACAAACTCTGCTGGATCCTTCCAGAACGAAAGCTGCCAGCAACTAGGACCCTGCAAGTCCTTACAGCCCCAGATGCCACCAGTCATCTGACACCCAGAGCCTGGGCCAATGACTTCGTTTTCCCCATGGAAAATGGCCTCCATTTCTGGCCACTCGCCCTGACCAAGAGGGTGGTGCCCAGCAAGAAATTTGCAAGCTTTGCTGGATTGCTCCAAATCTAAAGCTACCACTTGTTGTTCTTCTATTTCTCTAGAGTCCCATCATGCTGTTCTCAGATTGCTAAAGTCCATACCTCCTCGGTGTGTTCTTATGGCTGCAGATCTTCACAGCACAGACGCTTTCTTCTGCATGCTGTTCTTTCCCAGTTCAGGGCTCCTTCAAGGCTCTCCCTGAATGGCTACGCCGCCCCCTTTTATCCCAGTTCTCTTCAATGCTCACAGCTGCAGCCCATCAAGGACAACCAGGACCTGTGGGACAGATATTCAAATAGAATCCATTTCCTCTACTCTAGCCAGTAAGTACTACCCTACAAGTCCTCAGAACCCCAAAGGCTACCTTTCATCTGACACCCAGACCCTGGGGAAAGGACTTCTTTTTCCCATGGCAAATGGCCTCCCTTGGCAGCCACTCACCCTGGCAGAAAGTGGGAGCCTAGCTAGAATGATGCAATCGTTGCTGGATTTTTCCAAAAGAAAAGCTGGCAGCAACTAGGGCCCTGGAAGTACTTAGAGCCTCAAACGCCACCTTGAACATATTCCTGAGACCCTGGGGAAAGGACTTCGTTTTTCCCATGGAAAATGGCCTTCATTTCTGGCCACTCTGCCTGGCAGGCAGGGCAGTGCCAAGCCAGGAATCTACAAACTCTGCTGGATCCTTCCAGAACGAAAGCTGCCAGCAACTAGGACCCTGCAAGTCCTTAGAGCCCCAGATGCCACCAGTCATCTGACACCCAGAGCCTGGGCCAATGACTTCGTTTTCCCCATGGAAAATGGCCTCCATTTCTGGCCACTCGCCCTGACCAAGAGGGTGGTGCCCAGCAAGAAATTTGCAAGCTTTGCTGGATTGCTCCAAATCTAAAGCTACCACTTGTTGTTGTTCTATTTCTCTAGAGTCCCATCATGCTGTTCTCAGATTGCTAAAGTCCATACCTCCTCGGTGTGTTCTTATGGCTGCAGATCTTCACAGCACAGACGCTTTCTTCTGCATGCTGTTCTTTCCCAGTTCAGGGCTCCTTCAAGGCTCTCCCTGAATGGCTACGCCGCCCCCTTTTATCCCAGTTCTCTTCAATGCTCACAGCTGCAGCCCATCAAGGACAACCAGGACCTGTGGGACAGATATTCAAATAGAATCCATTTCCTCTACTCTAGCCAGTAAGTACTACCCTACAAGTCCTCAGAACCCCAAAGGCCACCTTTCATCTGACACCCAGACCCTGGGGAAAGGACTTCTTTTTCCCATGGCAAATGGCCTCCCTTGGCAGCCACTCACCCTGGCAGAAAGTGGGAGCCTAGCTAGAATGATGCAATCGTTGCTGGATTTTTCCAAAAGAAAAGCTGGCAGCAACTAGGGCCCTGGAAGTACTTAGAGCCTCAAACGCCACCTTGAACATATTACTGAGACCCTGGGGAAAGGACTTCGTTTTTCCCATGGAAAATGGCCTTCATTTGTGGCCACTCTGCCTGGCAGGCAGGGCAGTGCCAAGCCAGGAATCTACAAACTCTGCTGGATCCTTCCAGAACGAAAGCTGCCAGCAACTAGGACCCTGCAAGTCCTTAGAGCCCCAGATGCCACCAGTCATCTGACACCCAGAGCCTGGGCCAATGACTTCGTTTTCCCCATGGAAAATGGCCTCCATTTCTGGCCACTCGCCCTGACCAAGAGGGTGGTGCCCAGCAAGAAATTTGCAAGCTTTGCTGGATTGCTCCAAATCGAAAGCTGCCACTTGTTGTTCTTCTATTTCTCTAGAGTCCCATCATGCTGTTCTCAGATTGCTAAAGTCCATACCTCCTCGGTGTGTTCTTATGGCTGCAGATCTTCACAGCACAGACGCTTTCTTCTGCATGCTGTTCTTTCCCAGTTCAGGGCTCCTTCAAGGCTCTCCCTGAATGGCTACGCCGCCCCCTTTTATCCCAGTTCTCTTCAATGCTCACAGCTGCAGCCCATCAAGGACAACCAGGACCTGTGGGGCAAAGCCTCTAGACAGATATTCAAATAGAATCCATTTCCTCTACTCTAGCCAGTAAGTACTACCCTACAAGTCCTCAGAACCCCAAAGGCCACCTTTCATCTGACACCCAGACCCTGGGGAAAGGACTTCTTTTTCCCATGGCAAATGGCCTCCCTTGGCAGCCACTCACCCTGGCAGAAAGTGGGAGCCTAGCTAGAATGATGCAATCGTTGCTGGATTTTTCCAAAAGAAAAGCTGCCAGCAACTAGGGCCCTGGAAGTACTTAGAGCCTCAAACGCCACCTTGAACATATTACTGAGACCCTGGGGAAAGGACTTCGTTTTTCCCATGGGAAATGGCCTTCATTTGTGGCCACTTGGCCTGGCAGGCAGGGCAGTGCCAAGCCAGGAATCTACAAACTCTGCTGGATCCTTCCAGAACGAAAGCTGCCAGCAACTAGGACCCTGCAAGTCCTTACAGCCCCAGATGCCACCAGTCATCTGACACCCAGAGCCTGGGCCAATGACTTCGTTTTCCCCATGGAAAATGGCCTCCATTTCTGGCCACTCGCCCTGACCAAGAGGGTGGTGCCCAGCAAGAAATTTGCAAGCTTTGCTGGATTGCTCCAAATCGAAAGCTGCCACTTGTTGTTCTTCTATTTCTCTAGAGTCCCATCATGCTGTTCTCAGATTGCTAAAGTCCATACCTCCTCGGTGTGTTCTTATGGCTGCAGATCTTCACAGCACAGACGCTTTCTTCTGCATGCTGTTCTTTCCCAGTTCAGGGCTCCTTCAAGGCTCTCCCTGAATGGCTACGCCGCCCCCTTTTATCCCAGTTCTCTTCAATGCTCACAGCTGCAGCCCATCAAGGACAACCAGGACCTGTGGGACAGATATTCAAATAGAATCCATTTCCTCTACTCTAGCCAGTAAGTACTACCCTACAAGTCCTCAGAACCCCAAAGGCCACCTTTCATCTGACACCCAGACCCTGGGGAAAGGACTTCTTTTTCCCATGGCAAATGGCCTCCCTTGGCAGCCACTCACCCTGGCAGAAAGTGGGAGCCTAGCTAGAATGATGCAATCGTTGCTGGATTTTTCCAAAAGAAAAGCTGGCAGCAACTAGGGCCCTGGAAGTACTTAGAGCCTCAAACGCCACCTTGAACATATTCCTGAGACCCTGGGGAAAGGACTTCGTTTTTCCCATGGAAAATGGCCTTCATTTGTGGCCACTTGGCCTGGCAGGCAGGGCAGTGCCAAGCCAGGAATCTACAAACTCTGCTGGATCCTTCCAGAACGAAAGCTGCCAGCAACTAGGACCCTGCAAGTCCTTAGAGCCCCAGATGCCACCAGTCATCTGACACCCAGAGCCTGGGCCAATGACTTCGTTTTCCCCATGGAAAATGGCCTCCATTTCTGGCCACTCGCCCTGACCAAGAGGGTGGTGCCCAGCAAGAAATTTGCAAGCTTTGCTGGATTGCTCCAAATCGAAAGCTGCCACTTGTTGTTCTTCTATTTCTCTAGAGTCCCATCATGCTGTTCTCAGATTGCTAAAGTCCATACCTCCTCGGTGTGTTCTTATGGCTGCAGATCTTCACAGCACAGACGCTTTCTTCTGCATGCTGTTCTTTCCCAGTTCAGGGCTCCTTCAAGGCTCTCCCTGAATGGCTACGCCGCCCCCTTTTATCCCAGTTCTCTTCAATGCTCACAGCTGCAGCCCATCAAGGACAACCAGGACCTGTGGGACAGATATTCAAATAGAATCCATTTCCTCTACTCTAGCCAGTAAGTACTACCCTACAAGTCCTCAGAACCCCAAAGGCCACCTTTCATCTGACACCCAGACCCTGGGGAAAGGACTTCTTTTTCCCATGGCAAATGGCCTCCCTTGGCAGCCACTCACCCTGGCAGAAAGTGGGAGCCTAGCTAGAATGATGCAATCGTTGCTGGATTTTTCCAAAAGAAAAGCTGCCAGCAACTAGGGCCCTGGAAGTACTTAGAGCCTCAAACGCCACCTTGAACATATTCCTGAGACCCTGGGGAAAGGACTTCGTTTTTCCCATGGAAAATGGCCTTCATTTGTGGCCACTTGGCCTGGCAGGCAGGGCAGTGCCAAGCCAGGAATCTACAAACTATGCTGGATCCTTCCAGAACGAAAGCTGCCAGCAACTAGGACCCTGCAAGTCCTTAGAGCCCCAGACGCCACCTTTCATCTGACACCCAGAGCCTGGGCCAATGACTTCGTTTTCCCCATGGAAAATGGCCTCCATTTCTGGCCTCTCACCCTGACCAAGAGGGTGGTGCCCAGCAAGAAATTTGCAAGCTTTGCTGGATTGCTCCAAATCTAAAGCTACCACTTGTTGTTGTTCTATTTCTCTAGAGTCCCATCATGCTGTTCTCAGATTGCTAAAGTCCATACCTCCTCGGTGTGTTCTTATGGCTGCAGATCTTCACAGCACAGACGCTTTCTTCTGCATGCTGTTCTTTCCCAGTTCAGGGCTCCTTCAAGGCTCTCCCTGAATGGCTACGCCGCCCCCTTTTATCCCAGTTCTCTTCAATGCTCACAGCTGCAGCCCATCAAGGACAACCAGGACCTGTGGGACAGATATTCAAATAGAATCCATTTCCTCTACTCTAGCCAGTAAGTACTACCCTACAAGTCCTCAGAACCCCAAAGGCCACCTTTCATCTGACACCCAGACCCTGGGGAAAGGACTTCTTTTTCCCATGGCAAATGGCCTCCCTTGGCAGCCACTCACCCTGGCAGAAAGTGGGAGCCTAGCTAGAATGATGCAATCGTTGCTGGATTTTTCCAAAAGAAAAGCTGCCAGCAACTAGGGCCCTGGAAGTACTTAGAGCCTCAAACGCCACCTTGAACATATTCCTGAGACCCTGGGGAAAGGACTTCGTTTTTCCCATGGAAAATGGCCTTCATTTGTGGCCACTCTGCCTGGCAGGCAGGGCAGTGCCAAGCCAGGAATCTACAAACTCTGCTGGATCCTTCCAGAACGAAAGCTGCCAGCAACTAGGACCCTGCAAGTCCTTACAGCCCCAGATGCCACCAGTCATCTGACACCCAGAGCCTGGGCCAATGACTTCGTTTTCCCCATGGAAAATGGCCTCCATTTCTGGCCACTCGCCCTGACCAAGAGGGTGGTGCCCAGCAAGAAATTTGCAAGCTTTGCTGGATTGCTCCAAATCTAAAGCTACCACTTGTTGTTCTTCTATTTCTCTAGAGTCCCATCATGCTGTTCTCAGATTGCTAAAGTCCATACCTCCTCGGTGTGTTCTTATGGCTGCAGATCTTCACAGCACAGACGCTTTCTTCTGCATGCTGTTCTTTCCCAGTTCAGGGCTCCTTCAAGGCTCTCCCTGAATGGCTACGCCGCCCCCTTTTATCCCAGTTCTCTTCAATGCTCACAGCTGCAGCCCATCAAGGACAACCAGGACCTGTGGGACAGATATTCAAATAGAATCCATTTCCTCTACTCTAGCCAGTAAGTACTACCCTACAAGTCCTCAGAACCCCAAAGGCCACCTTTCATCTGACACCCAGACCCTGGGGAAAGGACTTCTTTTTCCCATGGCAAATGGCCTCCCTTGGCAGCCACTCACCCTGGCAGAAAGTGGGAGCCTAGCTAGAATGATGCAATCCTTGCTGGATTTTTCCAAAAGAAAAGCTGCCAGCAACTAGGGCCCTGGAAGTACTTAGAGCCTCAAACGCCACCTTGAACATATTCCTGAGACCCTGGGGAAAGGACTTCGTTTTTCCCATGGAAAATGGCCTTCATTTGTGGCCACTCTGCCTGGCAGGCAGGGCAGTGCCAAGCCAGGAATCTACAAACTCTGCTGGATCCTTCCAGAACGAAAGCTGCCAGCAACTAGGACCCTGCAAGTCCTTAGAGCCCCAGATGCCACCAGTCATCTGACACCCAGAGCCTGGGCCAATGACTTCGTTTTCCCCATGGAAAATGGCCTCCATTTCTGGCCACTCGCCCTGACCAAGAGGGTGGTGCCCAGCAAGAAATTTGCAAGCTTTGCTGGATTGCTCCAAATCGAAAGCTGCCACTTGTTGTTGTTCTATTTCTCTAGAGTCCCATCATGCTGTTCTCAGATTGCTAAAGTCCATACCTCCTCGGTGTGTTCTTATGGCTGCAGATCTTCACAGCACAGACGCTTTCTTCTGCATGCTGTTCTTTCCCAGTTCAGGGCTCCTTCAAGGCTCTCCCTGAATGGCTACGCCGCCCCCTTTTATCCCAGTTCTCTTCAATGCTCACAGCTGCAGCCCATCAAGGACAACCAGGACCTGTGGGACAGATATTCAAATAGAATCCATTTCCTCTACTCTAGCCAGTAAGTACTACCCTACAAGTCCTCAGAACCCCAAAGGCCACCTTTCATCTGACACCCAGACCCTGGGGAAAGGACTTCTTTTTCCCATGGCAAATGGCCTCCCTTGGCAGCCACTCACCCTGGCAGAAAGTGGGAGCCTAGCTAGAATGATGCAATCGTTGCTGGATTTTTCCAAAAGAAAAGCTGGCAGCAACTAGGGCCCTGGAAGTACTTAGAGCCTCAAACGCCACCTTGAACATATTCCTGAGACCCTGGGGAAAGGACTTCGTTTTTCCCATGGAAAATGGCCTTCATTTGTGGCCACTTGGCCTGGCAGGCAGGGCAGTGCCAAGCCAGGAATCTACAAACTCTGCTGGATCCTTCCAGAACGAAAGCTGCCAGCAACTAGGACCCTGCAAGTCCTTACAGCCCCAGATGCCACCAGTCATCTGACACCCAGAGCCTGGGCCAATGACTTCGTTTTCCCCATGGAAAATGGCCTCCATTTCTGGCCACTCGCCCTGACCAAGAGGGTGGTGCCCAGCAAGAAATTTGCAAGCTTTGCTGGATTGCTCCAAATCTAAAGCTACCACTTGTTGTTCTTCTATTTCTCTAGAGTCCCATCATGCTGTTCTCAGATTGCTAAAGTCCATACCTCCTCGGTGTGTTCTTATGGCTGCAGATCTTCACAGCACAGACGCTTTCTTCTGCATGCTGTTCTTTCCCAGTTCAGGGCTCCTTCAAGGCTCTCCCTGAATGGCTACGCCGCCCCCTTTTATCCCAGTTCTCTTCAATGCTCACAGCTGCAGCCCATCAAGGACAACCAGGACCTGTGGGACAGATATTCAAATAGAATCCATTTCCTCTACTCTAGCCAGTAAGTACTACCCTACAAGTCCTCAGAACCCCAAAGGCCACCTTTCATCTGACACCCAGACCCTGGGGAAAGGACTTCTTTTTCCCATGGCAAATGGCCTCCCTTGGCAGCCACTCACCCTGGCAGAAAGTGGGAGCCTAGCTAGAATGATGCAATCGTTGCTGGATTTTTCCAAAAGAAAAGCTGGCAGCAACTAGGGCCCTGGAAGTACTTAGAGCCTCAAACGCCACCTTGAACATATTCCTGAGACCCTGGGGAAAGGACTTCGTTTTTCCCATGGAAAATGGCCTTCATTTGTGGCCACTCTGCCTGGCAGGCAGGGCAGTGCCAAGCCAGGAATCTACAAACTCTGCTGGATCCTTCCAGAACGAAAGCTGCCAGCAACTAGGACCCTGCAAGTCCTTACAGCCCCAGATGCCACCAGTCATCTGACACCCAGAGCCTGGGCCAATGACTTCGTTTTCCCCATGGAAAATGGCCTCCATTTCTGGCCACTCGCCCTGACCAAGAGGGTGGTGCCCAGCAAGAAATTTGCAAGCTTTGCTGGATTGCTCCAAATCTAAAGCTACCACTTGTTGTTCTTCTATTTCTCTAGAGTCCCATCATGCTGTTCTCAGATTGCTAAAGTCCATACCTCCTCGGTGTGTTCTTATGGCTGCAGATCTTCACAGCACAGACGCTTTCTTCTGCATGCTGTTCTTTCCCAGTTCAGGGCTCCTTCAAGGCTCTCCCTGAATGGCTACGCCGCCCCCTTTTATCCCAGTTCTCTTCAATGCTCACAGCTGCAGCCCATCAAGGACAACCAGGACCTGTGGGACAGATATTCAAATAGAATCCATTTCCTCTACTCTAGCCAGTAAGTACTACCCTACAAGTCCTCAGAACCCCAAAGGCCACCTTTCATCTGACACCCAGACCCTGGGGAAAGGACTTCTTTTTCCCATGGCAAATGGCCTCCCTTGGCAGCCACTCACCCTGGCAGAAAGTGGGAGCCTAGCTAGAATGATGCAATCGTTGCTGGATTTTTCCAAAAGAAAAGCTGCCAGCAACTAGGGCCCTGGAAGTACTTAGAGCCTCAAACGCCACCTTGAACATATTCCTGAGACCCTGGGGAAAGGACTTCGTTTTTCCCATGGGAAATGGCCTTCATTTGTGGCCACTTGGCCTGGCAGGCAGGGCAGTGCCAAGCCAGGAATCTACAAACTCTGCTGGATCCTTCCAGAACGAAAGCTGCCAGCAACTAGGACCCTGCAAGTCCTTAGAGCCCCAGATGCCACCTGTCATCTGACACCCAGAGCCTGGGCCAATGACTTCGTTTTCCCCATGGAAAATGGCCTCCATTTCTGGCCACTCGCCCTGACCAAGAGGGTGGTGCCCAGCAAGAAATTTGCAAGCTTTGCTGGATTGCTCCAAATCGAAAGCTACCACTTGTTGTTGTTCTATTTCTCTAGAGTCCCATCATGCTGTTCTCAGATTGCTAAAGTCCATACCTCCTCGGTGTGTTCTTATGGCTGCAGATCTTCACAGCACAGACGCTTTCTTCTGCATGCTGTTCTTTCCCAGTTCAGGGCTCCTTCAAGGCTCTCCCTGAATGGCTACGCCGCCCCCTTTTATCCCAGTTCTCTTCAATGCTCACAGCTGCAGCCCATCAAGGACAACCAGGACCTGTGGGGCAAAGCCTCTAGACAGATATTCAAATAGAATCCATTTCCTCTACTCTAGCCAGTAAGTACTACCCTACAAGTCCTCAGAACCCCAAAGGCCACCTTTCATCTGACACCCAGACCCTGGGGAAAGGACTTCTTTTTCCCATGGCAAATGGCCTCCCTTGGCAGCCACTCACCCTGGCAGAAAGTGGGAGCCTAGCTAGAATGATGCAATCGTTGCTGGATTTTTCCAAAAGAAAAGCTGGCAGCAACTAGGGCCCTGGAAGTACTTAGAGCCTCAAACGCCACCTTGAACATATTCCTGAGACCCTGGGGAAAGGACTTCGTTTTTCCCATGGAAAATGGCCTTCATTTGTGGCCACTTGGCCTGGCAGGCAGGGCAGTGCCAAGCCAGGAATCTACAAACTCTGCTGGATCCTTCCAGAACGAAAGCTGCCAGCAACTAGGACCCTGCAAGTCCTTACAGCCCCAGATGCCACCAGTCATCTGACACCCAGAGCCTGGGCCAATGACTTCGTTTTCCCCATGGAAAATGGCCTCCATTTCTGGCCACTCGCCCTGACCAAGAGGGTGGTGCCCAGCAAGAAATTTGCAAGCTTTGCTGGATTGCTCCAAATCTAAAGCTACCACTTGTTGTTCTTCTATTTCTCTAGAGTCCCATCATGCTGTTCTCAGATTGCTAAAGTCCATACCTCCTCGGTGTGTTCTTATGGCTGCAGATCTTCACAGCACAGACGCTTTCTTCTGCATGCTGTTCTTTCCCAGTTCAGGGCTCCTTCAAGGCTCTCCCTGAATGGCTACGCCGCCCCCTTTTATCCCAGTTCTCTTCAATGCTCACAGCTGCAGCCCATCAAGGACAACCAGGACCTGTGGGACAGATATTCAAATAGAATCCATTTCCTCTACTCTAGCCAGTAAGTACTACCCTACAAGTCCTCAGAACCCCAAAGGCCACCTTTCATCTGACACCCAGACCCTGGGGAAAGGACTTCTTTTTCCCATGGCAAATGGCCTCCCTTGGCAGCCACTCACCCTGGCAGAAAGTGGGAGCCTAGCTAGAATGATGCAATCGTTGCTGGATTTTTCCAAAAGAAAAGCTGGCAGCAACTAGGGCCCTGGAAGTACTTAGAGCCTCAAACGCCACCTTGAACATATTCCTGAGACCCTGGGGAAAGGACTTCGTTTTTCCCATGGAAAATGGCCTTCATTTGTGGCCACTCTGCCTGGCAGGCAGGGCAGTGCCAAGCCAGGAATCTACAAACTCTGCTGGATCCTTCCAGAACGAAAGCTGCCAGCAACTAGGACCCTGCAAGTCCTTACAGCCCCAGATGCCACCAGTCATCTGACACCCAGAGCCTGGGCCAATGACTTCGTTTTCCCCATGGAAAATGGCCTCCATTTCTGGCCACTCGCCCTGACCAAGAGGGTGGTGCCCAGCAAGAAATTTGCAAGCTTTGCTGGATTGCTCCAAATCTAAAGCTACCACTTGTTGTTGTTCTATTTCTCTAGAGTCCCATCATGCTGTTCTCAGATTGCTAAAGTCCATACCTCCTCGGTGTGTTCTTATGGCTGCAGATCTTCACAGCACAGACGCTTTCTTCTGCATGCTGTTCTTTCCCAGTTCAGGGCTCCTTCAAGGCTCTCCCTGAATGGCTACGCCGCCCCCTTTTATCCCAGTTCTCTTCAATGCTCACAGCTGCAGCCCATCAAGGACAACCAGGACCTGTGGGACAGATATTCAAATAGAATCCATTTCCTCTACTCTAGCCAGTAAGTACTACCCTACAAGTCCTCAGAACCCCAAAGGCCACCTTTCATCTGACACCCAGACCCTGGGGAAAGGACTTCTTTTTCCCATGGCAAATGGCCTCCCTTGGCAGCCACTCACCCTGGCAGAAAGTGGGAGCCTAGCTAGAATGATGCAATCCTTGCTGGATTTTTCCAAAAGAAAAGCTGGCAGCAACTAGGGCCCTGGAAGTACTTAGAGCCTCAAACGCCACCTTGAACATATTCCTGAGACCCTGGGGAAAGGACTTCGTTTTTCCCATGGAAAATGGCCTTCATTTGTGGCCACTTGGCCTGGCAGGCAGGGCAGTGCCAAGCCAGGAATCTACAAACTGTGCTGGATCCTTCCAGAACGAAAGCTGCCAGCAACTAGGACCCTGCAAGTCCTTAGAGCCCCAGACGCCACCTGTCATCTGACACCCAGAGCCTGGGCCAATGACTTCGTTTTCCCCATGGAAAATGGCCTCCATTTCTGGCCACTCGCCCTGACCAAGAGGGTGGTGCCCAGCAAGAAATTTGCAAGCTTTGCTGGATTGCTCCAAATCGAAAGCTGCCACTTGTTGTTGTTCTATTTCTCTAGAGTCCCATCATGCTGTTCTCAGATTGCTAAAGTCCATACCTCCTCGGTGTGTTCTTATGGCTGCAGATCTTCACAGCACAGACGCTTTCTTCTGCATGCTGTTCTTTCCCAGTTCAGGGCTCCTTCAAGGCTCTCCCTGAATGGCTACGCCGCCCCCTTTTATCCCAGTTCTCTTCAATGCTCACAGCTGCAGCCCATCAAGGACAACCAGGACCTGTGGGGCAAAGCCTCTAGACAGATATTCAAATAGAATCCATTTCCTCTACTCTAGCCAGTAAGTACTACCCTACAAGTCCTCAGAACCCCAAAGGCCACCTTTCATCTGACACCCAGACCCTGGGGAAAGGACTTCTTTTTCCCATGGCAAATGGCCTCCCTTGGCAGCCACTCACCCTGGCAGAAAGTGGGAGCCTAGCTAGAATGATGCAATCGTTGCTGGATTTTTCCAAAAGAAAAGCTGCCAGCAACTAGGGCCCTGGAAGTACTTAGAGCCTCAAACGCCACCTTGAACATATTACTGAGACCCTGGGGAAAGGACTTCGTTTTTCCCATGGGAAATGGCCTTCATTTGTGGCCACTTGGCCTGGCAGGCAGGGCAGTGCCAAGCCAGGAATCTACAAACTCTGCTGGATCCTTCCAGAACGAAAGCTGCCAGCAACTAGGACCCTGCAAGTCCTTAGAGCCCCAGATGCCACCAGTCATCTGACACCCAGAGCCTGGGCCAATGACTTCGTTTTCCCCATGGAAAATGGCCTCCATTTCTGGCCACTCGCCCTGACCAAGAGGGTGGTGCCCAGCAAGAAATTTGCAAGCTTTGCTGGATTGCTCCAAATCGAAAGCTACCACTTGTTGTTGTTCTATTTCTCTAGAGTCCCATCATGCTGTTCTCAGATTGCTAAAGTCCATACCTCCTCGGTGTGTTCTTATGGCTGCAGATCTTCACAGCACAGACGCTTTCTTCTGCATGCTGTTCTTTCCCAGTTCAGGGCTCCTTCAAGGCTCTCCCTGAATGGCTACGCCGCCCCCTTTTATCCCAGTTCTCTTCAATGCTCACAGCTGCAGCCCATCAAGGACAACCAGGACCTGTGGGGCAAAGCCTCTAGACAGATATTCAAATAGAATCCATTTCCTCTACTCTAGCCAGTAAGTACTACCCTACAAGTCCTCAGAACCCCAAAGGCCACCTTTCATCTGACACCCAGACCCTGGGGAAAGGACTTCTTTTTCCCATGGCAAATGGCCTCCCTTGGCAGCCACTCACCCTGGCAGAAAGTGGGAGCCTAGCTAGAATGATGCAATCGTTGCTGGATTTTTCCAAAAGAAAAGCTGGCAGCAACTAGGGCCCTGGAAGTACTTAGAGCCTCAAACGCCACCTTGAACATATTCCTGAGACCCTGGGGAAAGGACTTCGTTTTTCCCATGGAAAATGGCCTTCATTTGTGGCCACTTGGCCTGGCAGGCAGGGCAGTGCCAAGCCAGGAATCTACAAACTCTGCTGGATCCTTCCAGAACGAAAGCTGCCAGCAACTAGGACCCTGCAAGTCCTTAGAGCCCCAGATGCCACCAGTCATCTGACACCCAGAGCCTGGGCCAATGACTTCGTTTTCCCCATGGAAAATGGCCTCCATTTCTGGCCACTCGCCCTGACCAAGAGGGTGGTGCCCAGCAAGAAATTTGCAAGCTTTGCTGGATTGCTCCAAATCTAAAGCTACCACTTGTTGTTCTTCTATTTCTCTAGAGTCCCATCATGCTGTTCTCAGATTGCTAAAGTCCATACCTCCTCGGTGTGTTCTTATGGCTGCAGATCTTCACAGCACAGACGCTTTCTTCTGCATGCTGTTCTTTCCCAGTTCAGGGCTCCTTCAAGGCTCTCCCTGAATGGCTACGCCGCCCCCTTTTATCCCAGTTCTCTTCAATGCTCACAGCTGCAGCCCATCAAGGACAACCAGGACCTGTGGGACAGATATTCAAATAGAATCCATTTCCTCTACTCTAGCCAGTAAGTACTACCCTACAAGTCCTCAGAACCCCAAAGGCCACCTTTCATCTGACACCCAGACCCTGGGGAAAGGACTTCTTTTTCCCATGGCAAATGGCCTCCCTTGGCAGCCACTCACCCTGGCAGAAAGTGGGAGCCTAGCTAGAATGATGCAATCGTTGCTGGATTTTTCCAAAAGAAAAGCTGGCAGCAACTAGGGCCCTGGAAGTACTTAGAGCCTCAAACGCCACCTTGAACATATTCCTGAGACCCTGGGGAAAGGACTTCGTTTTTCCCATGGAAAATGGCCTTCATTTGTGGCCACTCTGCCTGGCAGGCAGGGCAGTGCCAAGCCAGGAATCTACAAACTCTGCTGGATCCTTCCAGAACGAAAGCTGCCAGCAACTAGGACCCTGCAAGTCCTTAGAGCCCCAGATGCCACCAGTCATCTGACACCCAGAGCCTGGGCCAATGACTTCGTTTTCCCCATGGAAAATGGCCTCCATTTCTGGCCACTCGCCCTGACCAAGAGGGTGGTGCCCAGCAAGAAATTTGCAAGCTTTGCTGGATTGCTCCAAATCTAAAGCTACCACTTGTTGTTGTTCTATTTCTCTAGAGTCCCATCATGCTGTTCTCAGATTGCTAAAGTCCATACCTCCTCGGTGTGTTCTTATGGCTGCAGATCTTCACAGCACAGACGCTTTCTTCTGCATGCTGTTCTTTCCCAGTTCAGGGCTCCTTCAAGGCTCTCCCTGAATGGCTACGCCGCCCCCTTTTATCCCAGTTCTCTTCAATGCTCACAGCTGCAGCCCATCAAGGACAACCAGGACCTGTGGGACAGATATTCAAATAGAATCCATTTCCTCTACTCTAGCCAGTAAGTACTACCCTACAAGTCCTCAGAACCCCAAAGGCCACCTTTCATCTGACACCCAGACCCTGGGGAAAGGACTTCTTTTTCCCATGGCAAATGGCCTCCCTTGGCAGCCACTCACCCTGGCAGAAAGTGGGAGCCTAGCTAGAATGATGCAATCGTTGCTGGATTTTTCCAAAAGAAAAGCTGCCAGCAACTAGGGCCCTGGAAGTACTTAGAGCCTCAAACGCCACCTTGAACATATTCCTGAGACCCTGGGGAAAGGACTTCGTTTTTCCCATGGAAAATGGCCTTCATTTGTGGCCACTTGGCCTGGCAGGCAGGGCAGTGCCAAGCCAGGAATCTACAAACTGTGCTGGATCCTTCCAGAACGAAAGCTGCCAGCAACTAGGACCCTGCAAGTCCTTAGAGCCCCAGACGCCACCTGTCATCTGACACCCAGAGCCTGGGCCAATGACTTCGTTTTCCCCATGGAAAATGGCCTCCATTTCTGGCCACTCGCCCTGACCAAGAGGGTGGTGCCCAGCAAGAAATTTGCAAGCTTTGCTGGATTGCTCCAAATCGAAAGCTGCCACTTGTTGTTGTTCTATTTCTCTAGAGTCCCATAATGCTGTTCTCAGATTGCTAAAGTCCATACCTCCTCGGTGTGTTCTTATGGCTGCAGATCTTCACAGCACAGACGCTTTCTTCTGCATGCTGTTCTTTCCCAGTTCAGGGCTCCTTCAAGGCTCTCCCTGAATGGCTACGCCGCCCCCTTTTATCCCAGTTCTCTTCAATGCTCACAGCTGCAGCCCATCAAGGACAACCAGGACCTGTGGGGCAAAGCCTCTAGACAGATATTCAAATAGAATCCATTTCCTCTACTCTAGCCAGTAAGTACTACCCTACAAGTCCTCAGAACCCCAAAGGCCACCTTTCATCTGACACCCAGACCCTGGGGAAAGGACTTCTTTTTCCCATGGCAAATGGCCTCCCTTGGCAGCCACTCACCCTGGCAGAAAGTGGGAGCCTAGCTAGAATGATGCAATCGTTGCTGGATTTTTCCAAAAGAAAAGCTGGCAGCAACTAGGGCCCTGGAAGTACTTAGAGCCTCAAACGCCACCTTGAACATATTCCTGAGACCCTGGGGAAAGGACTTCGTTTTTCCCATGGAAAATGGCCTTCATTTGTGGCCACTTGGCCTGGCAGGCAGGGCAGTGCCAAGCCAGGAATCTACAAACTCTGCTGGATCCTTCCAGAACGAAAGCTGCCAGCAACTAGGACCCTGCAAGTCCTTACAGCCCCAGATGCCACCAGTCATCTGACACCCAGAGCCTGGGCCAATGACTTCGTTTTCCCCATGGAAAATGGCCTCCATTTCTGGCCACTCGCCCTGACCAAGAGGGTGGTGCCCAGCAAGAAATTTGCAAGCTTTGCTGGATTGCTCCAAATCTAAAGCTACCACTTGTTGTTCTTCTATTTCTCTAGAGTCCCATCATGCTGTTCTCAGATTGCTAAAGTCCATACCTCCTCGGTGTGTTCTTATGGCTGCAGATCTTCACAGCACAGACGCTTTCTTCTGCATGCTGTTCTTTCCCAGTTCAGGGCTCCTTCAAGGCTCTCCCTGAATGGCTACGCCGCCCCCTTTTATCCCAGTTCTCTTCAATGCTCACAGCTGCAGCCCATCAAGGACAACCAGGACCTGTGGGACAGATATTCAAATAGAATCCATTTCCTCTACTCTAGCCAGTAAGTACTACCCTACAAGTCCTCAGAACCCCAAAGGCCACCTTTCATCTGACACCCAGACCCTGGGGAAAGGACTTCTTTTTCCCATGGCAAATGGCCTCCCTTGGCAGCCACTCACCCTGGCAGAAAGTGGGAGCCTAGCTAGAATGATGCAATCGTTGCTGGATTTTTCCAAAAGAAAAGCTGGCAGCAACTAGGGCCCTGGAAGTACTTAGAGCCTCAAACGCCACCTTGAACATATTCCTGAGACCCTGGGGAAAGGACTTCGTTTTTCCCATGGAAAATGGCCTTCATTTGTGGCCACTCTGCCTGGCAGGCAGGGCAGTGCCAAGCCAGGAATCTACAAACTCTGCTGGATCCTTCCAGAACGAAAGCTGCCAGCAACTAGGACCCTGCAAGTCCTTAGAGCCCCAGATGCCACCAGTCATCTGACACCCAGAGCCTGGGCCAATGACTTCGTTTTCCCCATGGAAAATGGCCTCCATTTCTGGCCACTCGCCCTGACCAAGAGGGTGGTGCCCAGCAAGAAATTTGCAAGCTTTGCTGGATTGCTCCAAATCTAAAGCTACCACTTGTTGTTGTTCTATTTCTCTAGAGTCCCATCATGCTGTTCTCAGATTGCTAAAGTCCATACCTCCTCGGTGTGTTCTTATGGCTGCAGATCTTCACAGCACAGACGCTTTCTTCTGCATGCTGTTCTTTCCCAGTTCAGGGCTCCTTCAAGGCTCTCCCTGAATGGCTACGCCGCCCCCTTTTATCCCAGTTCTCTTCAATGCTCACAGCTGCAGCCCATCAAGGACAACCAGGACCTGTGGGACAGATATTCAAATAGAATCCATTTCCTCTACTCTAGCCAGTAAGTACTACCCTACAAGTCCTCAGAACCCCAAAGGCCACCTTTCATCTGACACCCAGACCCTGGGGAAAGGACTTCTTTTTCCCATGGCAAATGGCCTCCCTTGGCAGCCACTCACCCTGGCAGAAAGTGGGAGCCTAGCTAGAATGATGCAATCGTTGCTGGATTTTTCCAAAAGAAAAGCTGCCAGCAACTAGGGCCCTGGAAGTACTTAGAGCCTCAAACGCCACCTTGAACATATTCCTGAGACCCTGGGGAAAGGACTTCGTTTTTCCCATGGAAAATGGCCTTCATTTGTGGCCACTTGGCCTGGCAGGCAGGGCAGTGCCAAGCCAGGAATCTACAAACTGTGCTGGATCCTTCCAGAACGAAAGCTGCCAGCAACTAGGACCCTGCAAGTCCTTAGAGCCCCAGACGCCACCTGTCATCTGACACCCAGAGCCTGGGCCAATGACTTCGTTTTCCCCATGGAAAATGGCCTCCATTTCTGGCCACTCGCCCTGACCAAGAGGGTGGTGCCCAGCAAGAAATTTGCAAGCTTTGCTGGATTGCTCCAAATCGAAAGCTGCCACTTGTTGTTGTTCTATTTCTCTAGAGTCCCATAATGCTGTTCTCAGATTGCTAAAGTCCATACCTCCTCGGTGTGTTCTTATGGCTGCAGATCTTCACAGCACAGACGCTTTCTTCTGCATGCTGTTCTTTCCCAGTTCAGGGCTCCTTCAAGGCTCTCCCTGAATGGCTACGCCGCCCCCTTTTATCCCAGTTCTCTTCAATGCTCACAGCTGCAGCCCATCAAGGACAACCAGGACCTGTGGGGCAAAGCCTCTAGACAGATATTCAAATAGAATCCATTTCCTCTACTCTAGCCAGTAAGTACTACCCTACAAGTCCTCAGAACCCCAAAGGCCACCTTTCATCTGACACCCAGACCCTGGGGAAAGGACTTCTTTTTCCCATGGCAAATGGCCTCCCTTGGCAGCCACTCACCCTGGCAGAAAGTGGGAGCCTAGCTAGAATGATGCAATCGTTGCTGGATTTTTCCAAAAGAAAAGCTGGCAGCAACTAGGGCCCTGGAAGTACTTAGAGCCTCAAACGCCACCTTGAACATATTCCTGAGACCCTGGGGAAAGGACTTCGTTTTTCCCATGGAAAATGGCCTTCATTTGTGGCCACTCTGCCTGGCAGGCAGGGCAGTGCCAAGCCAGGAATCTACAAACTCTGCTGGATCCTTCCAGAACGAAAGCTGCCAGCAACTAGGACCCTGCAAGTCCTTACAGCCCCAGATGCCACCAGTCATCTGACACCCAGAGCCTGGGCCAATGACTTCGTTTTCCCCATGGAAAATGGCCTCCATTTCTGGCCACTCGCCCTGACCAAGAGGGTGGTGCCCAGCAAGAAATTTGCAAGCTTTGCTGGATTGCTCCAAATCTAAAGCTACCACTTGTTGTTCTTCTATTTCTCTAGAGTCCCATCATGCTGTTCTCAGATTGCTAAAGTCCATACCTCCTCGGTGTGTTCTTATGGCTGCAGATCTTCACAGCACAGACGCTTTCTTCTGCATGCTGTTCTTTCCCAGTTCAGGGCTCCTTCAAGGCTCTCCCTGAATGGCTACGCCGCCCCCTTTTATCCCAGTTCTCTTCAATGCTCACAGCTGCAGCCCATCAAGGACAACCAGGACCTGTGGGACAGATATTCAAATAGAATCCATTTCCTCTACTCTAGCCAGTAAGTACTACCCTACAAGTCCTCAGAACCCCAAAGGCCACCTTTCATCTGACACCCAGACCCTGGGGAAAGGACTTCTTTTTCCCATGGCAAATGGCCTCCCTTGGCAGCCACTCACCCTGGCAGAAAGTGGGAGCCTAGCTAGAATGATGCAATCCTTGCTGGATTTTTCCAAAAGAAAAGCTGGCAGCAACTAGGGCCCTGGAAGTACTTAGAGCCTCAAACGCCACCTTGAACATATTCCTGAGACCCTGGGGAAAGGACTTCGTTTTTCCCATGGAAAATGGCCTTCATTTGTGGCCACTTGGCCTGGCAGGCAGGGCAGTGCCAAGCCAGGAATCTACAAACTGTGCTGGATCCTTCCAGAACGAAAGCTGCCAGCAACTAGGACCCTGCAAGTCCTTAGAGCCCCAGACGCCACCTGTCATCTGACACCCAGAGCCTGGGCCAATGACTTCGTTTTCCCCATGGAAAATGGCCTCCATTTCTGGCCACTCGCCCTGACCAAGAGGGTGGTGCCCAGCAAGAAATTTGCAAGCTTTGCTGGATTGCTCCAAATCGAAAGCTGCCACTTGTTGTTGTTCTATTTCTCTAGAGTCCCATCATGCTGTTCTCAGATTGCTAAAGTCCATACCTCCTCGGTGTGTTCTTATGGCTGCAGATCTTCACAGCACAGACGCTTTCTTCTGCATGCTGTTCTTTCCCAGTTCAGGGCTCCTTCAAGGCTCTCCCTGAATGGCTACGCCGCCCCCTTTTATCCCAGTTCTCTTCAATGCTCACAGCTGCAGCCCATCAAGGACAACCAGGACCTGTGGGGCAAAGCCTCTAGACAGATATTCAAATAGAATCCATTTCCTCTACTCTAGCCAGTAAGTACTACCCTACAAGTCCTCAGAACCCCAAAGGCCACCTTTCATCTGACACCCAGACCCTGGGGAAAGGACTTCTTTTTCCCATGGCAAATGGCCTCCCTTGGCAGCCACTCACCCTGGCAGAAAGTGGGAGCCTAGCTAGAATGATGCAATCGTTGCTGGATTTTTCCAAAAGAAAAGCTGGCAGCAACTAGGGCCCTGGAAGTACTTAGAGCCTCAAACGCCACCTTGAACATATTCCTGAGACCCTGGGGAAAGGACTTCGTTTTTCCCATGGGAAATGGCCTTCATTTGTGGCCACTTGGCCTGGCAGGCAGGGCAGTGCCAAGCCAGGAATCTACAAACTCTGCTGGATCCTTCCAGAACGAAAGCTGCCAGCAACTAGGACCCTGCAAGTCCTTAGAGCCCCAGATGCCACCAGTCATCTGACACCCAGAGCCTGGGCCAATGACTTCGTTTTCCCCATGGAAAATGGCCTCCATTTCTGGCCACTCGCCCTGACCAAGAGGGTGGTGCCCAGCAAGAAATTTGCAAGCTTTGCTGGATTGCTCCAAATCGAAAGCTACCACTTGTTGTTGTTCTATTTCTCTAGAGTCCCATCATGCTGTTCTCAGATTGCTAAAGTCCATACCTCCTCGGTGTGTTCTTATGGCTGCAGATCTTCACAGCACAGACGCTTTCTTCTGCATGCTGTTCTTTCCCAGTTCAGGGCTCCTTCAAGGCTCTCCCTGAATGGCTATGCCGCCCCCTTTTATCCCAGTTCTCTTCAATGCTCACAGCTGCAGCCCATCAAGGACAACCAGGACCTGTGGGGCAAAGCCTCTAGACAGATATTCAAATAGAATCCATTTCCTCTACTCTAGCCAGTAAGTACTACCCTACAAGTCCTCAGAACCCCAAAGGCCACCTTTCATCTGACACCCAGACCCTGGGGAAAGGACTTCTTTTTCCCATGGCAAATGGCCTCCCTTGGCAGCCACTCACCCTGGCAGAAAGTGGGAGCCTAGCTAGAATGATGCAATCGTTGCTGGATTTTTCCAAAAGAAAAGCTGGCAGCAACTAGGGCCCTGGAAGTACTTAGAGCCTCAAACGCCACCTTGAACATATTCCTGAGACCCTGGGGAAAGGACTTCGTTTTTCCCATGGAAAATGGCCTTCATTTGTGGCCACTTGGCCTGGCAGGCAGGGCAGTGCCAAGCCAGGAATCTACAAACTCTGCTGGATCCTTCCAGAACGAAAGCTGCCAGCAACTAGGACCCTGCAAGTCCTTACAGCCCCAGATGCCACCAGTCATCTGACACCCAGAGCCTGGGCCAATGACTTCGTTTTCCCCATGGAAAATGGCCTCCATTTCTGGCCACTCGCCCTGACCAAGAGGGTGGTGCCCAGCAAGAAATTTGCAAGCTTTGCTGGATTGCTCCAAATCTAAAGCTACCACTTGTTGTTCTTCTATTTCTCTAGAGTCCCATCATGCTGTTCTCAGATTGCTAAAGTCCATACCTCCTCGGTGTGTTCTTATGGCTGCAGATCTTCACAGCACAGACGCTTTCTTCTGCATGCTGTTCTTTCCCAGTTCAGGGCTCCTTCAAGGCTCTCCCTGAATGGCTACGCCGCCCCCTTTTATCCCAGTTCTCTTCAATGCTCACAGCTGCAGCCCATCAAGGACAACCAGGACCTGTGGGACAGATATTCAAATAGAATCCATTTCCTCTACTCTAGCCAGTAAGTACTACCCTACAAGTCCTCAGAACCCCAAAGGCCACCTTTCATCTGACACCCAGACCCTGGGGAAAGGACTTCTTTTTCCCATGGCAAATGGCCTCCCTTGGCAGCCACTCACCCTGGCAGAAAGTGGGAGCCTAGCTAGAATGATGCAATCGTTGCTGGATTTTTCCAAAAGAAAAGCTGCCAGCAACTAGGGCCCTGGAAGTACTTAGAGCCTCAAACGCCACCTTGAACATATTCCTGAGACCCTGGGGAAAGGACTTCGTTTTTCCCATGGGAAATGGCCTTCATTTGTGGCCACTTGGCCTGGCAGGCAGGGCAGTGCCAAGCCAGGAATCTACAAACTCTGCTGGATCCTTCCAGAACGAAAGCTGCCAGCAACTAGGACCCTGCAAGTCCTTAGAGCCCCAGACGCCACCTTTCATCTGACACCCAGAGCCTGGGCCAATGACTTCGTTTTCCCCATGGAAAATGGCCTCCATTTCTGGCCTCTCACCCTGACCAAGAGGGTGGTGCCCAGCAAGAAATTTGCAAGCTTTGCTGGATTGCTCCAAATCTAAAGCTACCACTTGTTGTTGTTCTATTTCTCTAGAGTCCCATCATGCTGTTCTCAGATTGCTAAAGTCCATACCTCCTCGGTGTGTTCTTATGGCTGCAGATCTTCACAGCACAGACGCTTTCTTCTGCATGCTGTTCTTTCCCAGTTCAGGGCTCCTTCAAGGCTCTCCCTGAATGGCTAAGCCGCCCCCTTTTATCCCAGTTCTCTTCAATGCTCACAGCTGCAGCCCATCAAGGACAACCAGGACCTGTGGGACAGATATTCAAATAGAATCCATTTCCTCTACTCTAGCCAGTAAGTACTACCCTACAAGTCCTCAGAACCCCAAAGGCCACCTTTCATCTGACACCCAGACCCTGGGGAAAGGACTTCTTTTTCCCATGGCAAATGGCCTCCCTTGGCAGCCACTCACCCTGGCAGAAAGTGGGAGCCTAGCTAGAATGATGCAATCGTTGCTGGATTTTTCCAAAAGAAAAGCTGGCAGCAACTAGGGCCCTGGAAGTACTTAGAGCCTCAAACGCCACCTTGAACATATTCCTGAGACCCTGGGGAAAGGACTTCTTTTTCCCATGGAAAATGGCCTTCATTTGTGGCCACTTGGCCTGGCAGGCAGGGCAGTGCCAAGCCAGGAATCTACAAACTCTGCTGGATCCTTCCAGAACGAAAGCTGCCAGCAACTAGGACCCTGCAAGTCCTTAGAGCCCCAGATGCCACCAGTCATCTGACACCCAGAGCCTGGGCCAATGACTTCGTTTTCCCCATGGAAAATGGCCTCCATTTCTGGCCACTCGCCCTGACCAAGAGGGTGGTGCCCAGCAAGAAATTTGCAAGCTTTGCTGGATTGCTCCAAATCTAAAGCTACCACTTGTTGTTGTTCTATTTCTCTAGAGTCCCATCATGCTGTTCTCAGATTGCTAAAGTCCATACCTCCTCGGTGTGTTCTTATGGCTGCAGATCTTCACAGCACAGACGCTTTCTTCTGCATGCTGTTCTTTCCCAGTTCAGGGCTCCTTCAAGGCTCTCCCTGAATGGCTACGCCGCCCCCTTTTATCCCAGTTCTCTTCAATGCTCACAGCTGCAGCCCATCAAGGACAACCAGGACCTGTGGGACAGATATTCAAATAGAATCCATTTCCTCTACTCTAGCCAGTAAGTACTACCCTACAAGTCCTCAGAACCCCAAAGGCCACCTTTCATCTGACACCCAGACCCTGGGGAAAGGACTTCTTTTTCCCATGGCAAATGGCCTCCCTTGGCAGCCACTCACCCTGGCAGAAAGTGGGAGCCTAGCTAGAATGATGCAATCGTTGCTGGATTTTTCCAAAAGAAAAGCTGGCAGCAACTAGGGCCCTGGAAGTACTTAGAGCCTCAAACGCCACCTTGAACATATTCCTGAGACCCTGGGGAAAGGACTTCGTTTTTCCCATGGAAAATGGCCTTCATTTGTGGCCACTCTGCCTGGCAGGCAGGGCAGTGCCAAGCCAGGAATCTACAAACTCTGCTGGATCCTTCCAGAACGAAAGCTGCCAGCAACTAGGACCCTGCAAGTCCTTAGAGCCCCAGATGCCACCAGTCATCTGACACCCAGAGCCTGGGCCAATGACTTCGTTTTCCCCATGGAAAATGGCCTCCATTTCTGGCCACTCGCCCTGACCAAGAGGGTGGTGCCCAGCAAGAAATTTGCAAGCTTTGCTGGATTGCTCCAAATCTAAAGCTACCACTTGTTGTTGTTCTATTTCTCTAGAGTCCCATCATGCTGTTCTCAGATTGCTAAAGTCCATACCTCCTCGGTGTGTTCTTATGGCTGCAGATCTTCACAGCACAGACGCTTTCTTCTGCATGCTGTTCTTTCCCAGTTCAGGGCTCCTTCAAGGCTCTCCCTGAATGGCTACGCCGCCCCCTTTTATCCCAGTTCTCTTCAATGCTCACAGCTGCAGCCCATCAAGGACAACCAGGACCTGTGGGACAGATATTCAAATAGAATCCATTTCCTCTACTCTAGCCAGTAAGTACTACCCTACAAGTCCTCAGAACCCCAAAGGCCACCTTTCATCTGACACCCAGACCCTGGGGAAAGGACTTCTTTTTCCCATGGCAAATGGCCTCCCTTGGCAGCCACTCACCCTGGCAGAAAGTGGGAGCCTAGCTAGAATGATGCAATCGTTGCTGGATTTTTCCAAAAGAAAAGCTGCCAGCAACTAGGGCCCTGGAAGTACTTAGAGCCTCAAACGCCACCTTGAACATATTCCTGAGACCCTGGGGAAAGGACTTCGTTTTTCCCATGGAAAATGGCCTTCATTTGTGGCCACTTGGCCTGGCAGGCAGGGCAGTGCCAAGCCAGGAATCTACAAACTGTGCTGGATCCTTCCAGAACGAAAGCTGCCAGCAACTAGGACCCTGCAAGTCCTTAGAGCCCCAGACGCCACCTGTCATCTGACACCCAGAGCCTGGGCCAATGACTTCGTTTTCCCCATGGAAAATGGCCTCCATTTCTGGCCACTCGCCCTGACCAAGAGGGTGGTGCCCAGCAAGAAATTTGCAAGCTTTGCTGGATTGCTCCAAATCGAAAGCTGCCACTTGTTGTTGTTCTATTTCTCTAGAGTCCCATAATGCTGTTCTCAGATTGCTAAAGTCCATACCTCCTCGGTGTGTTCTTATGGCTGCAGATCTTCACAGCACAGACGCTTTCTTCTGCATGCTGTTCTTTCCCAGTTCAGGGCTCCTTCAAGGCTCTCCCTGAATGGCTACGCCGCCCCCTTTTATCCCAGTTCTCTTCAATGCTCACAGCTGCAGCCCATCAAGGACAACCAGGACCTGTGGGGCAAAGCCTCTAGACAGATATTCAAATAGAATCCATTTCCTCTACTCTAGCCAGTAAGTACTACCCTACAAGTCCTCAGAACCCCAAAGGCCACCTTTCATCTGACACCCAGACCCTGGGGAAAGGACTTCTTTTTCCCATGGCAAATGGCCTCCCTTGGCAGCCACTCACCCTGGCAGAAAGTGGGAGCCTAGCTAGAATGATGCAATCGTTGCTGGATTTTTCCAAAAGAAAAGCTGGCAGCAACTAGGGCCCTGGAAGTACTTAGAGCCTCAAACGCCACCTTGAACATATTCCTGAGACCCTGGGGAAAGGACTTCGTTTTTCCCATGGAAAATGGCCTTCATTTGTGGCCACTTGGCCTGGCAGGCAGGGCAGTGCCAAGCCAGGAATCTACAAACTCTGCTGGATCCTTCCAGAACGAAAGCTGCCAGCAACTAGGACCCTGCAAGTCCTTACAGCCCCAGATGCCACCAGTCATCTGACACCCAGAGCCTGGGCCAATGACTTCGTTTTCCCCATGGAAAATGGCCTCCATTTCTGGCCACTCGCCCTGACCAAGAGGGTGGTGCCCAGCAAGAAATTTGCAAGCTTTGCTGGATTGCTCCAAATCTAAAGCTACCACTTGTTGTTCTTCTATTTCTCTAGAGTCCCATCATGCTGTTCTCAGATTGCTAAAGTCCATACCTCCTCGGTGTGTTCTTATGGCTGCAGATCTTCACAGCACAGACGCTTTCTTCTGCATGCTGTTCTTTCCCAGTTCAGGGCTCCTTCAAGGCTCTCCCTGAATGGCTACGCCGCCCCCTTTTATCCCAGTTCTCTTCAATGCTCACAGCTGCAGCCCATCAAGGACAACCAGGACCTGTGGGACAGATATTCAAATAGAATCCATTTCCTCTACTCTAGCCAGTAAGTACTACCCTACAAGTCCTCAGAACCCCAAAGGCCACCTTTCATCTGACACCCAGACCCTGGGGAAAGGACTTCTTTTTCCCATGGCAAATGGCCTCCCTTGGCAGCCACTCACCCTGGCAGAAAGTGGGAGCCTAGCTAGAATGATGCAATCGTTGCTGGATTTTTCCAAAAGAAAAGCTGGCAGCAACTAGGGCCCTGGAAGTACTTAGAGCCTCAAACGCCACCTTGAACATATTCCTGAGACCCTGGGGAAAGGACTTCGTTTTTCCCATGGAAAATGGCCTTCATTTGTGGCCACTCTGCCTGGCAGGCAGGGCAGTGCCAAGCCAGGAATCTACAAACTCTGCTGGATCCTTCCAGAACGAAAGCTGCCAGCAACTAGGACCCTGCAAGTCCTTAGAGCCCCAGATGCCACCAGTCATCTGACACCCAGAGCCTGGGCCAATGACTTCGTTTTCCCCATGGAAAATGGCCTCCATTTCTGGCCACTCGCCCTGACCAAGAGGGTGGTGCCCAGCAAGAAATTTGCAAGCTTTGCTGGATTGCTCCAAATCTAAAGCTACCACTTGTTGTTGTTCTATTTCTCTAGAGTCCCATCATGCTGTTCTCAGATTGCTAAAGTCCATACCTCCTCGGTGTGTTCTTATGGCTGCAGATCTTCACAGCACAGACGCTTTCTTCTGCATGCTGTTCTTTCCCAGTTCAGGGCTCCTTCAAGGCTCTCCCTGAATGGCTACGCCGCCCCCTTTTATCCCAGTTCTCTTCAATGCTCACAGCTGCAGCCCATCAAGGACAACCAGGACCTGTGGGACAGATATTCAAATAGAATCCATTTCCTCTACTCTAGCCAGTAAGTACTACCCTACAAGTCCTCAGAACCCCAAAGGCCACCTTTCATCTGACACCCAGACCCTGGGGAAAGGACTTCTTTTTCCCATGGCAAATGGCCTCCCTTGGCAGCCACTCACCCTGGCAGAAAGTGGGAGCCTAGCTAGAATGATGCAATCGTTGCTGGATTTTTCCAAAAGAAAAGCTGCCAGCAACTAGGGCCCTGGAAGTACTTAGAGCCTCAAACGCCACCTTGAACATATTCCTGAGACCCTGGGGAAAGGACTTCGTTTTTCCCATGGAAAATGGCCTTCATTTGTGGCCACTTGGCCTGGCAGGCAGGGCAGTGCCAAGCCAGGAATCTACAAACTGTGCTGGATCCTTCCAGAACGAAAGCTGCCAGCAACTAGGACCCTGCAAGTCCTTAGAGCCCCAGACGCCACCTGTCATCTGACACCCAGAGCCTGGGCCAATGACTTCGTTTTCCCCATGGAAAATGGCCTCCATTTCTGGCCACTCGCCCTGACCAAGAGGGTGGTGCCCAGCAAGAAATTTGCAAGCTTTGCTGGATTGCTCCAAATCGAAAGCTGCCACTTGTTGTTGTTCTATTTCTCTAGAGTCCCATAATGCTGTTCTCAGATTGCTAAAGTCCATACCTCCTCGGTGTGTTCTTATGGCTGCAGATCTTCACAGCACAGACGCTTTCTTCTGCATGCTGTTCTTTCCCAGTTCAGGGCTCCTTCAAGGCTCTCCCTGAATGGCTACGCCGCCCCCTTTTATCCCAGTTCTCTTCAATGCTCACAGCTGCAGCCCATCAAGGACAACCAGGACCTGTGGGGCAAAGCCTCTAGACAGATATTCAAATAGAATCCATTTCCTCTACTCTAGCCAGTAAGTACTACCCTACAAGTCCTCAGAACCCCAAAGGCCACCTTTCATCTGACACCCAGACCCTGGGGAAAGGACTTCTTTTTCCCATGGCAAATGGCCTCCCTTGGCAGCCACTCACCCTGGCAGAAAGTGGGAGCCTAGCTAGAATGATGCAATCGTTGCTGGATTTTTCCAAAAGAAAAGCTGGCAGCAACTAGGGCCCTGGAAGTACTTAGAGCCTCAAACGCCACCTTGAACATATTCCTGAGACCCTGGGGAAAGGACTTCGTTTTTCCCATGGGAAATGGCCTTCATTTGTGGCCACTTGGCCTGGCAGGCAGGGCAGTGCCAAGCCAGGAATCTACAAACTCTGCTGGATCCTTCCAGAACGAAAGCTGCCAGCAACTAGGACCCTGCAAGTCCTTACAGCCCCAGATGCCACCAGTCATCTGACACCCAGAGCCTGGGCCAATGACTTCGTTTTCCCCATGGAAAATGGCCTCCATTTCTGGCCACTCGCCCTGACCAAGAGGGTGGTGCCCAGCAAGAAATTTGCAAGCTTTGCTGGATTGCTCCAAATCTAAAGCTACCACTTGTTGTTCTTCTATTTCTCTAGAGTCCCATCATGCTGTTCTCAGATTGCTAAAGTCCATACCTCCTCGGTGTGTTCTTATGGCTGCAGATCTTCACAGCACAGACGCTTTCTTCTGCATGCTGTTCTTTCCCAGTTCAGGGCTCCTTCAAGGCTCTCCCTGAATGGCTACGCCGCCCCCTTTTATCCCAGTTCTCTTCAATGCTCACAGCTGCAGCCCATCAAGGACAACCAGGACCTGTGGGACAGATATTCAAATAGAATCCATTTCCTCTACTCTAGCCAGTAAGTACTACCCTACAAGTCCTCAGAACCCCAAAGGCCACCTTTCATCTGACACCCAGACCCTGGGGAAAGGACTTCTTTTTCCCATGGCAAATGGCCTCCCTTGGCAGCCACTCACCCTGGCAGAAAGTGGGAGCCTAGCTAGAATGATGCAATCGTTGCTGGATTTTTCCAAAAGAAAAGCTGGCAGCAACTAGGGCCCTGGAAGTACTTAGAGCCTCAAACGCCACCTTGAACATATTCCTGAGACCCTGGGGAAAGGACTTCGTTTTTCCCATGGGAAATGGCCTTCATTTGTGGCCACTTGGCCTGGCAGGCAGGGCAGTGCCAAGCCAGGAATCTACAAACTCTGCTGGATCCTTCCAGAACGAAAGCTGCCAGCAACTAGGACCCTGCAAGTCCTTAGAGCCCCAGACGCCACCTTTCATCTGACACCCAGAGCCTGGGCCAATGACTTCGTTTTCCCCATGGAAAATGGCCTCCATTTCTGGCCTCTCACCCTGACCAAGAGGGTGGTGCCCAGCAAGAAATTTGCAAGCTTTGCTGGATTGCTCCAAATCTAAAGCTACCACTTGTTGTTGTTCTATTTCTCTAGAGTCCCATCATGCTGTTCTCAGATTGCTAAAGTCCATACCTCCTCGGTGTGTTCTTATGGCTGCAGATCTTCACAGCACAGACGCTTTCTTCTGCATGCTGTTCTTTCCCAGTTCAGGGCTCCTTCAAGGCTCTCCCTGAATGGCTACGCCGCCCCCTTTTATCCCAGTTCTCTTCAATGCTCACAGCTGCAGCCCATCAAGGACAACCAGGACCTGTGGGACAGATATTCAAATAGAATCCATTTCCTCTACTCTAGCCAGTAAGTACTACCCTACAAGTCCTCAGAACCCCAAAGGCCACCTTTCATCTGACACCCAGACCCTGGGGAAAGGACTTCTTTTTCCCATGGCAAATGGCCTCCCTTGGCAGCCACTCACCCTGGCAGAAAGTGGGAGCCTAGCTAGAATGATGCAATCCTTGCTGGATTTTTCCAAAAGAAAAGCTGGCAGCAACTAGGGCCCTGGAAGTACTTAGAGCCTCAAACGCCACCTTGAACATATTCCTGAGACCCTGGGGAAAGGACTTCGTTTTTCCCATGGAAAATGGCCTTCATTTGTGGCCACTTGGCCTGGCAGGCAGGGCAGTGCCAAGCCAGGAATCTACAAACTGTGCTGGATCCTTCCAGAACGAAAGCTGCCAGCAACTAGGACCCTGCAAGTCCTTAGAGCCCCAGACGCCACCTGTCATCTGACACCCAGAGCCTGGGCCAATGACTTCGTTTTCCCCATGGAAAATGGCCTCCATTTCTGGCCACTCGCCCTGACCAAGAGGGTGGTGCCCAGCAAGAAATTTGCAAGCTTTGCTGGATTGCTCCAAATCGAAAGCTGCCACTTGTTGTTGTTCTATTTCTCTAGAGTCCCATAATGCTGTTCTCAGATTGCTAAAGTCCATACCTCCTCGGTGTGTTCTTATGGCTGCAGATCTTCACAGCACAGACGCTTTCTTCTGCATGCTGTTCTTTCCCAGTTCAGGGCTCCTTCAAGGCTCTCCCTGAATGGCTACGCCGCCCCCTTTTATCCCAGTTCTCTTCAATGCTCACAGCTGCAGCCCATCAAGGACAACCAGGACCTGTGGGGCAAAGCCTCTAGACAGATATTCAAATAGAATCCATTTCCTCTACTCTAGCCAGTAAGTACTACCCTACAAGTCCTCAGAACCCCAAAGGCCACCTTTCATCTGACACCCAGACCCTGGGGAAAGGACTTCTTTTTCCCATGGCAAATGGCCTCCCTTGGCAGCCACTCACCCTGGCAGAAAGTGGGAGCCTAGCTAGAATGATGCAATCGTTGCTGGATTTTTCCAAAAGAAAAGCTGGCAGCAACTAGGGCCCTGGAAGTACTTAGAGCCTCAAACGCCACCTTGAACATATTCCTGAGACCCTGGGGAAAGGACTTCGTTTTTCCCATGGGAAATGGCCTTCATTTGTGGCCACTTGGCCTGGCAGGCAGGGCAGTGCCAAGCCAGGAATCTACAAACTCTGCTGGATCCTTCCAGAACGAAAGCTGCCAGCAACTAGGACCCTGCAAGTCCTTACAGCCCCAGATGCCACCAGTCATCTGACACCCAGAGCCTGGGCCAATGACTTCGTTTTCCCCATGGAAAATGGCCTCCATTTCTGGCCACTCGCCCTGACCAAGAGGGTGGTGCCCAGCAAGAAATTTGCAAGCTTTGCTGGATTGCTCCAAATCTAAAGCTACCACTTGTTGTTCTTCTATTTCTCTAGAGTCCCATCATGCTGTTCTCAGATTGCTAAAGTCCATACCTCCTCGGTGTGTTCTTATGGCTGCAGATCTTCACAGCACAGACGCTTTCTTCTGCATGCTGTTCTTTCCCAGTTCAGGGCTCCTTCAAGGCTCTCCCTGAATGGCTACGCCGCCCCCTTTTATCCCAGTTCTCTTCAATGCTCACAGCTGCAGCCCATCAAGGACAACCAGGACCTGTGGGACAGATATTCAAATAGAATCCATTTCCTCTACTCTAGCCAGTAAGTACTACCCTACAAGTCCTCAGAACCCCAAAGGCCACCTTTCATCTGACACCCAGACCCTGGGGAAAGGACTTCTTTTTCCCATGGCAAATGGCCTCCCTTGGCAGCCACTCACCCTGGCAGAAAGTGGGAGCCTAGCTAGAATGATGCAATCGTTGCTGGATTTTTCCAAAAGAAAAGCTGGCAGCAACTAGGGCCCTGGAAGTACTTAGAGCCTCAAACGCCACCTTGAACATATTCCTGAGACCCTGGGGAAAGGACTTCGTTTTTCCCATGGGAAATGGCCTTCATTTGTGGCCACTTGGCCTGGCAGGCAGGGCAGTGCCAAGCCAGGAATCTACAAACTCTGCTGGATCCTTCCAGAACGAAAGCTGCCAGCAACTAGGACCCTGCAAGTCCTTAGAGCCCCAGACGCCACCTTTCATCTGACACCCAGAGCCTGGGCCAATGACTTCGTTTTCCCCATGGAAAATGGCCTCCATTTCTGGCCTCTCACCCTGACCAAGAGGGTGGTGCCCAGCAAGAAATTTGCAAGCTTTGCTGGATTGCTCCAAATCTAAAGCTACCACTTGTTGTTGTTCTATTTCTCTAGAGTCCCATCATGCTGTTCTCAGATTGCTAAAGTCCATACCTCCTCGGTGTGTTCTTATGGCTGCAGATCTTCACAGCACAGACGCTTTCTTCTGCATGCTGTTCTTTCCCAGTTCAGGGCTCCTTCAAGGCTCTCCCTGAATGGCTAAGCCGCCCCCTTTTATCCCAGTTCTCTTCAATGCTCACAGCTGCAGCCCATCAAGGACAACCAGGACCTGTGGGACAGATATTCAAATAGAATCCATTTCCTCTACTCTAGCCAGTAAGTACTACCCTACAAGTCCTCAGAACCCCAAAGGCCACCTTTCATCTGACACCCAGACCCTGGGGAAAGGACTTCTTTTTCCCATGGCAAATGGCCTCCCTTGGCAGCCACTCACCCTGGCAGAAAGTGGGAGCCTAGCTAGAATGATGCAATCGTTGCTGGATTTTTCCAAAAGAAAAGCTGGCAGCAACTAGGGCCCTGGAAGTACTTAGAGCCTCAAACGCCACCTTGAACATATTCCTGAGACCCTGGGGAAAGGACTTCTTTTTCCCATGGAAAATGGCCTTCATTTGTGGCCACTTGGCCTGGCAGGCAGGGCAGTGCCAAGCCAGGAATCTACAAACTCTGCTGGATCCTTCCAGAACGAAAGCTGCCAGCAACTAGGACCCTGCAAGTCCTTAGAGCCCCAGATGCCACCAGTCATCTGACACCCAGAGCCTGGGCCAATGACTTCGTTTTCCCCATGGAAAATGGCCTCCATTTCTGGCCACTCGCCCTGACCAAGAGGGTGGTGCCCAGCAAGAAATTTGCAAGCTTTGCTGGATTGCTCCAAATCGAAAGCTGCCACTTGTTGTTGTTCTATTTCTCTAGAGTCCCATAATGCTGTTCTCAGATTGCTAAAGTCCATACCTCCTCGGTGTGTTCTTATGGCTGCAGATCTTCACAGCACAGACGCTTTCTTCTGCATGCTGTTCTTTCCCAGTTCAGGGCTCCTTCAAGGCTCTCCCTGAATGGCTACGCCGCCCCCTTTTATCCCAGTTCTCTTCAATGCTCACAGCTGCAGCCCATCAAGGACAACCAGGACCTGTGGGGCAAAGCCTCTAGACAGATATTCAAATAGAATCCATTTCCTCTACTCTAGCCAGTAAGTACTACCCTACAAGTCCTCAGAACCCCAAAGGCCACCTTTCATCTGACACCCAGACCCTGGGGAAAGGACTTCTTTTTCCCATGGCAAATGGCCTCCCTTGGCAGCCACTCACCCTGGCAGAAAGTGGGAGCCTAGCTAGAATGATGCAATCGTTGCTGGATTTTTCCAAAAGAAAAGCTGGCAGCAACTAGGGCCCTGGAAGTACTTAGAGCCTCAAACGCCACCTTGAACATATTCCTGAGACCCTGGGGAAAGGACTTCGTTTTTCCCATGGAAAATGGCCTTCATTTGTGGCCACTCGGCCTGGCAGGCAGGGCAGTGCCAAGCCAGGAATCTACAAACTCTGCTGGATCCTTCCAGAACGAAAGCTGCCAGCAACTAGGACCCTGCAAGTCCTTACAGCCCCAGATGCCACCAGTCATCTGACACCCAGAGCCTGGGCCAATGACTTCGTTTTCCCCATGGAAAATGGCCTCCATTTCTGGCCACTCGCCCTGACCAAGAGGGTGGTGCCCAGCAAGAAATTTGCAAGCTTTGCTGGATTGCTCCAAATCTAAAGCTACCACTTGTTGTTGTTTTATTTCTCTAGAGTCCCATCATGCTGTTCTCAGATTGCTAAAGTCCATACCTCCTCGGTGTGTTCTTATGGCTGCAGATCTTCACAGCACAGACGCTTTCTTCTGCATGCTGTTCTTTCCCAGTTCAGGGCTCCTTCAAGGCTCTCCCTGAATGGCTACGCCGCCCCCTTTTATCCCAGTTCTCTTCAATGCTCACAGCTGCAGCCCATCAAGGACAACCAGGACCTGTGGGACAGATATTCAAATAGAATCCATTTCCTCTACTCTAGCCAGTAAGTACTACCCTACAAGTCCTCAGAACCCCAAAGGCCACCTTTCATCTGACACCCAGACCCTGGGGAAAGGACTTCTTTTTCCCATGGCAAATGGCCTCCCTTGGCAGCCACTCACCCTGGCAGAAAGTGGGAGCCTAGCTAGAATGATGCAATCGTTGCTGGATTTTTCCAAAAGAAAAGCTGGCAGCAACTAGGGCCCTGGAAGTACTTAGAGCCTCAAACGCCACCTTGAACATATTACTGAGACCCTGGGGAAAGGACTTCGTTTTTCCCATGGAAAATGGCCTTCATTTGTGGCCACTTGGCCTGGCAGGCAGGGCAGTGCCAAGCCAGGAATCTACAAACTCTGCTGGATCCTTCCAGAACGAAAGCTGCCAGCAACTAGGACCCTGCAAGTCCTTACAGCCCCAGATGCCACCAGTCATCTGACACCCAGAGCCTGGGCCAATGACTTCGTTTTCCCCATGGAAAATGGCCTCCATTTCTGGCCACTCGCCCTGACCAAGAGGGTGGTGCCCAGCAAGAAATTTGCAAGCTTTGCTGGATTGCTCCAAATCGAAAGCTGCCACTTGTTGTTCTTCTATTTCTCTAGAGTCCCATCATGCTGTTCTCAGATTGCTAAAGTCCATACCTCCTCGGTGTGTTCTTATGGCTGCAGATCTTCACAGCACAGACGCTTTCTTCTGCATGCTGTTCTTTCCCAGTTCAGGGCTCCTTCAAGGCTCTCCCTGAATGGCTACGCCGCCCCCTTTTATCCCAGTTCTCTTCAATGCTCACAGCTGCAGCCCATCAAGGACAACCAGGACCTGTGGGACAGATATTCAAATAGAATCCATTTCCTCTACTCTAGCCAGTAAGTACTACCCTACAAGTCCTCAGAACCCCAAAGGCCACCTTTCATCTGACACCCAGACCCTGGGGAAAGGACTTCTTTTTCCCATGGCAAATGGCCTCCCTTGGCAGCCACTCACCCTGGCAGAAAGTGGGAGCCTAGCTAGAATGATGCAATCGTTGCTGGATTTTTCCAAAAGAAAAGCTGGCAGCAACTAGGGCCCTGGAAGTACTTAGAGCCTCAAACGCCACCTTGAACATATTCCTGAGACCCTGGGGAAAGGACTTCGTTTTTCCCATGGAAAATGGCCTTCATTTGTGGCCACTCTGCCTGGCAGGCAGGGCAGTGCCAAGCCAGGAATCTACAAACTCTGCTGGATCCTTCCAGAACGAAAGCTGCCAGCAACTAGGACCCTGCAAGTCCTTACAGCCCCAGATGCCACCAGTCATCTGACACCCAGAGCCTGGGCCAATGACTTCGTTTTCCCCATGGAAAATGGCCTCCATTTCTGGCCACTCGCCCTGACCAAGAGGGTGGTGCCCAGCAAGAAATTTGCAAGCTTTGCTGGATTGCTCCAAATCTAAAGCTACCACTTGTTGTTCTTCTATTTCTCTAGAGTCCCATCATGCTGTTCTCAGATTGCTAAAGTCCATACCTCCTCGGTGTGTTCTTATGGCTGCAGATCTTCACAGCACAGACGCTTTCTTCTGCATGCTGTTCTTTCCCAGTTCAGGGCTCCTTCAAGGCTCTCCCTGAATGGCTACGCCGCCCCCTTTTATCCCAGTTCTCTTCAATGCTCACAGCTGCAGCCCATCAAGGACAACCAGGACCTGTGGGACAGATATTCAAATAGAATCCATTTCCTCTACTCTAGCCAGTAAGTACTACCCTACAAGTCCTCAGAACCCCAAAGGCCACCTTTCATCTGACACCCAGACCCTGGGGAAAGGACTTCTTTTTCCCATGGCAAATGGCCTCCCTTGGCAGCCACTCACCCTGGCAGAAAGTGGGAGCCTAGCTAGAATGATGCAATCGTTGCTGGATTTTTCCAAAAGAAAAGCTGGCAGCAACTAGGGCCCTGGAAGTACTTAGAGCCTCAAACGCCACCTTGAACATATTACTGAGACCCTGGGGAAAGGACTTCGTTTTTCCCATGGAAAATGGCCTTCATTTGTGGCCACTCTGCCTGGCAGGCAGGGCAGTGCCAAGCCAGGAATCTACAAACTCTGCTGGATCCTTCCAGAACGAAAGCTGCCAGCAACTAGGACCCTGCAAGTCCTTACAGCCCCAGATGCCACCAGTCATCTGACACCCAGAGCCTGGGCCAATGACTTCGTTTTCCCCATGGAAAATGGCCTCCATTTCTGGCCACTCGCCCTGACCAAGAGGGTGGTGCCCAGCAAGAAATTTGCAAGCTTTGCTGGATTGCTCCAAATCGAAAGCTGCCACTTGTTGTTCTTCTATTTCTCTAGAGTCCCATCATGCTGTTCTCAGATTGCTAAAGTCCATACCTCCTCGGTGTGTTCTTATGGCTGCAGATCTTCACAGCACAGACGCTTTCTTCTGCATGCTGTTCTTTCCCAGTTCAGGGCTCCTTCAAGGCTCTCCCTGAATGGCTAAGCCGCCCCCTTTTATCCCAGTTCTCTTCAATGCTCACAGCTGCAGCCCATCAAGGACAACCAGGACCTGTGGGACAGATATTCAAATAGAATCCATTTCCTCTACTCTAGCCAGTAAGTACTACCCTACAAGTCCTCAGAACCCCAAAGGCCACCTTTCATCTGACACCCAGACCCTGGGGAAAGGACTTCTTTTTCCCATGGCAAATGGCCTCCCTTGGCAGCCACTCACCCTGGCAGAAAGTGGGAGCCTAGCTAGAATGATGCAATCGTTGCTGGATTTTTCCAAAAGAAAAGCTGCCAGCAACTAGGGCCCTGGAAGTACTTAGAGCCTCAAACGCCACCTTGAACATATTCCTGAGACCCTGGGGAAAGGACTTCGTTTTTCCCATGGGAAATGGCCTTCATTTGTGGCCACTTGGCCTGGCAGGCAGGGCAGTGCCAAGCCAGGAATCTACAAACTCTGCTGGATCCTTCCAGAACGAAAGCTGCCAGCAACTAGGACCCTGCAAGTCCTTACAGCCCCAGATGCCACCAGTCATCTGACACCCAGAGCCTGGGCCAATGACTTCGTTTTCCCCATGGAAAATGGCCTCCATTTCTGGCCACTCGCCCTGACCAAGAGGGTGGTGCCCAGCAAGAAATTTGCAAGCTTTGCTGGATTGCTCCAAATCTAAAGCTACCACTTGTTGTTGTTCTATTTCTCTAGAGTCCCATCATGCTGTTCTCAGATTGCTAAAGTCCATACCTCCTCGGTGTGTTCTTATGGCTGCAGATCTTCACAGCACAGACGCTTTCTTCTGCATGCTGTTCTTTCCCAGTTCAGGGCTCCTTCAAGGCTCTCCCTGAATGGCTACGCCGCCCCCTTTTATCCCAGTTCTCTTCAATGCTCACAGCTGCAGCCCATCAAGGACAACCAGGACCTGTGGGACAGATATTCAAATAGAATCCATTTCCTCTACTCTAGCCAGTAAGTACTACCCTACAAGTCCTCAGAACCCCAAAGGCCACCTTTCATCTGACACCCAGACCCTGGGGAAAGGACTTCTTTTTCCCATGGCAAATGGCCTCCCTTGGCAGCCACTCACCCTGGCAGAAAGTGGGAGCCTAGCTAGAATGATGCAATCGTTGCTGGATTTTTCCAAAAGAAAAGCTGGCAGCAACTAGGGCCCTGGAAGTACTTAGAGCCTCAAACGCCACCTTGAACATATTCCTGAGACCCTGGGGAAAGGACTTCGTTTTTCCCATGGAAAATGGCCTTCATTTGTGGCCACTCTGCCTGGCAGGCAGGGCAGTGCCAAGCCAGGAATCTACAAACTCTGCTGGATCCTTCCAGAACGAAAGCTGCCAGCAACTAGGACCCTGCAAGTCCTTACAGCCCCAGATGCCACCAGTCATCTGACACCCAGAGCCTGGGCCAATGACTTCGTTTTCCCCATGGAAAATGGCCTCCATTTCTGGCCACTCGCCCTGACCAAGAGGGTGGTGCCCAGCAAGAAATTTGCAAGCTTTGCTGGATTGCTCCAAATCTAAAGCTACCACTTGTTGTTCTTCTATTTCTCTAGAGTCCCATCATGCTGTTCTCAGATTGCTAAAGTCCATACCTCCTCGGTGTGTTCTTATGGCTGCAGATCTTCACAGCACAGACGCTTTCTTCTGCATGCTGTTCTTTCCCAGTTCAGGGCTCCTTCAAGGCTCTCCCTGAATGGCTACGCCGCCCCCTTTTATCCCAGTTCTCTTCAATGCTCACAGCTGCAGCCCATCAAGGACAACCAGGACCTGTGGGACAGATATTCAAATAGAATCCATTTCCTCTACTCTAGCCAGTAAGTACTACCCTACAAGTCCTCAGAACCCCAAAGGCCACCTTTCATCTGACACCCAGACCCTGGGGAAAGGACTTCTTTTTCCCATGGCAAATGGCCTCCCTTGGCAGCCACTCACCCTGGCAGAAAGTGGGAGCCTAGCTAGAATGATGCAATCGTTGCTGGATTTTTCCAAAAGAAAAGCTGCCAGCAACTAGGGCCCTGGAAGTACTTAGAGCCTCAAACGCCACCTTGAACATATTCCTGAGACCCTGGGGAAAGGACTTCGTTTTTCCCATGGAAAATGGCCTTCATTTGTGGCCACTCTGCCTGGCAGGCAGGGCAGTGCCAAGCCAGGAATCTACAAACTCTGCTGGATCCTTCCAGAACGAAAGCTGCCAGCAACTAGGACCCTGCAAGTCCTTACAGCCCCAGATGCCACCAGTCATCTGACACCCAGAGCCTGGGCCAATGACTTCGTTTTCCCCATGGAAAATGGCCTCCATTTCTGGCCACTCGCCCTGACCAAGAGGGTGGTGCCCAGCAAGAAATTTGCAAGCTTTGCTGGATTGCTCCAAATCGAAAGCTGCCACTTGTTGTTGTTCTATTTCTCTAGAGTCCCATCATGCTGTTCTCAGATTGCTAAAGTCCATACCTCCTCGGTGTGTTCTTATGGCTGCAGATCTTCACAGCACAGACGCTTTCTTCTGCATGCTGTTCTTTCCCAGTTCAGGGCTCCTTCAAGGCTCTCCCTGAATGGCTACGCCGCCCCCTTTTATCCCAGTTCTCTTCAATGCTCACAGCTGCAGCCCATCAAGGACAACCAGGACCTGTGGGACAGATATTCAAATAGAATCCATTTCCTCTACTCTAGCCAGTAAGTACTACCCTACAAGTCCTCAGAACCCCAAAGGCCACCTTTCATCTGACACCCAGACCCTGGGGAAAGGACTTCTTTTTCCCATGGCAAATGGCCTCCCTTGGCAGCCACTCACCCTGGCAGAAAGTGGGAGCCTAGCTAGAATGATGCAATCGTTGCTGGATTTTTCCAAAAGAAAAGCTGGCAGCAACTAGGGCCCTGGAAGTACTTAGAGCCTCAAACGCCACCTTGAACATATTCCTGAGACCCTGGGGAAAGGACTTCGTTTTTCCCATGGAAAATGGCCTTCATTTGTGGCCACTCTGCCTGGCAGGCAGGGCAGTGCCAAGCCAGGAATCTACAAACTCTGCTGGATCCTTCCAGAACGAAAGCTGCCAGCAACTAGGACCCTGCAAGTCCTTACAGCCCCAGATGCCACCAGTCATCTGACACCCAGAGCCTGGGCCAATGACTTCGTTTTCCCCATGGAAAATGGCCTCCATTTCTGGCCACTCGCCCTGACCAAGAGGGTGGTGCCCAGCAAGAAATTTGCAAGCTTTGCTGGATTGCTCCAAATCTAAAGCTACCACTTGTTGTTCTTCTATTTCTCTAGAGTCCCATCATGCTGTTCTCAGATTGCTAAAGTCCATACCTCCTCGGTGTGTTCTTATGGCTGCAGATCTTCACAGCACAGACGCTTTCTTCTGCATGCTGTTCTTTCCCAGTTCAGGGCTCCTTCAAGGCTCTCCCTGAATGGCTACGCCGCCCCCTTTTATCCCAGTTCTCTTCAATGCTCACAGCTGCAGCCCATCAAGGACAACCAGGACCTGTGGGACAGATATTCAAATAGAATCCATTTCCTCTACTCTAGCCAGTAAGTACTACCCTACAAGTCCTCAGAACCCCAAAGGCCACCTTTCATCTGACACCCAGACCCTGGGGAAAGGACTTCTTTTTCCCATGGCAAATGGCCTCCCTTGGCAGCCACTCACCCTGGCAGAAAGTGGGAGCCTAGCTAGAATGATGCAATCGTTGCTGGATTTTTCCAAAAGAAAAGCTGCCAGCAACTAGGGCCCTGGAAGTACTTAGAGCCTCAAACGCCACCTTGAACATATTCCTGAGACCCTGGGGAAAGGACTTCGTTTTTCCCATGGAAAATGGCCTTCATTTGTGGCCACTCTGCCTGGCAGGCAGGGCAGTGCCAAGCCAGGAATCTACAAACTGTGCTGGATCCTTCCAGAACGAAAGCTGCCAGCAACTAGGACCCTGCAAGTCCTTACAGCCCCAGATGCCACCAGTCATCTGACACCCAGAGCCTGGGCCAATGACTTCGTTTTCCCCATGGAAAATGGCCTCCATTTCTGGCCACTCGCCCTGACCAAGAGGGTGGTGCCCAGCAAGAAATTTGCAAGCTTTGCTGGATTGCTCCAAATCGAAAGCTACCACTTGTTGTTGTTCTATTTCTCTAGAGTCCCATCATGCTGTTCTCAGATTGCTAAAGTCCATACCTCCTCGGTGTGTTCTTATGGCTGCAGATCTTCACAGCACAGACGCTTTCTTCTGCATGCTGTTCTTTCCCAGTTCAGGGCTCCTTCAAGGCTCTCCCTGAATGGCTACGCCGCCCCCTTTTATCCCAGTTCTCTTCAATGCTCACAGCTGCAGCCCATCAAGGACAACCAGGACCTGTGGGGCAAAGCCTCTAGACAGATATTCAAATAGAATCCATTTCCTCTACTCTAGCCAGTAAGTACTACCCTACAAGTCCTCAGAACCCCAAAGGCCACCTTTCATCTGACACCCAGACCCTGGGGAAAGGACTTCTTTTTCCCATGGCAAATGGCCTCCCTTGGCAGCCACTCACCCTGGCAGAAAGTGGGAGCCTAGCTAGAATGATGCAATCGTTGCTGGATTTTTCCAAAAGAAAAGCTGGCAGCAACTAGGGCCCTGGAAGTACTTAGAGCCTCAAACGCCACCTTGAACATATTCCTGAGACCCTGGGGAAAGGACTTCGTTTTTCCCATGGGAAATGGCCTTCATTTGTGGCCACTTGGCCTGGCAGGCAGGGCAGTGCCAAGCCAGGAATCTACAAACTGTGCTGGATCCTTCCAGAACGAAAGCTGCCAGCAACTAGGACCCTGCAAGTCCTTACAGCCCCAGATGCCACCAGTCATCTGACACCCAGAGCCTGGGCCAATGGCTTCGTTTTCCCCATGGAAAATGGCCTCCATTTCTGGCCACTCGCCCTGACCAAGAGGGTGGTGCCCAGCAAGAAATTTGCAAGCTTTGCTGGATTGCTCCAAATCTAAAGCTACCACTTGTTGTTCTTCTATTTCTCTAGAGTCCCATCATGCTGTTCTCAGATTGCTAAAGTCCATACCTCCTCGGTGTGTTCTTATGGCTGCAGATCTTCACAGCACAGACGCTTTCTTCTGCATGCTGTTCTTTCCCAGTTCAGGGCTCCTTCAAGGCTCTCCCTGAATGGCTACGCCGCCCCCTTTTATCCCAGTTCTCTTCAATGCTCACAGCTGCAGCCCATCAAGGACAACCAGGACCTGTGGGACAGATATTCAAATAGAATCCATTTCCTCTACTCTAGCCAGTAAGTACTACCCTACAAGTCCTCAGAACCCCAAAGGCCACCTTTCATCTGACACCCAGACCCTGGGGAAAGGACTTCTTTTTCCCATGGCAAATGGCCTCCCTTGGCAGCCACTCACCCTGGCAGAAAGTGGGAGCCTAGCTAGAATGATGCAATCGTTGCTGGATTTTTCCAAAAGAAAAGCTGGCAGCAACTAGGGCCCTGGAAGTACTTAGAGCCTCAAACGCCACCTTGAACATATTCCTGAGACCCTGGGGAAAGGACTTCGTTTTTCCCATGGAAAATGGCCTTCATTTGTGGCCACTCTGCCTGGCAGGCAGGGCAGTGCCAAGCCAGGAATCTACAAACTCTGCTGGATCCTTCCAGAACGAAAGCTGCCAGCAACTAGGACCCTGCAAGTCCTTAGAGCCCCAGATGCCACCAGTCATCTGACACCCAGAGCCTGGGCCAATGACTTCGTTTTCCCCATGGAAAATGGCCTCCATTTCTGGCCACTCGCCCTGACCAAGAGGGTGGTGCCCAGCAAGAAATTTGCAAGCTTTGCTGGATTGCTCCAAATCTAAAGCTACCACTTGTTGTTGTTCTATTTCTCTAGAGTCCCATCATGCTGTTCTCAGATTGCTAAAGTCCATACCTCCTCGGTGTGTTCTTATGGCTGCAGATCTTCACAGCACAGACGCTTTCTTCTGCATGCTGTTCTTTCCCAGTTCAGGGCTCCTTCAAGGCTCTCCCTGAATGGCTAAGCCGCCCCCTTTTATCCCAGTTCTCTTCAATGCTCACAGCTGCAGCCCATCAAGGACAACCAGGACCTGTGGGACAGATATTCAAATAGAATCCATTTCCTCTACTCTAGCCAGTAAGTACTACCCTACAAGTCCTCAGAACCCCAAAGGCCACCTTTCATCTGACACCCAGACCCTGGGGAAAGGACTTCTTTTTCCCATGGCAAATGGCCTCCCTTGGCAGCCACTCACCCTGGCAGAAAGTGGGAGCCTAGCTAGAATGATGCAATCGTTGCTGGATTTTTCCAAAAGAAAAGCTGGCAGCAACTAGGGCCCTGGAAGTACTTAGAGCCTCAAACGCCACCTTGAACATATTCCTGAGACCCTGGGGAAAGGACTTCGTTTTTCCCATGGGAAATGGCCTTCATTTGTGGCCACTTGGCCTGGCAGGCAGGGCAGTGCCAAGCCAGGAATCTACAAACTGTGCTGGATCCTTCCAGAACGAAAGCTGCCAGCAACTAGGACCCTGCAAGTCCTTAGAGCCCCAGACGCCACCTGTCATCTGACACCCAGAGCCTGGGCCAATGACTTCGTTTACCCCATGGAAAATGGCCTCCATTTCTGGCCACTCGCCCTGACCAAGAGGGTGGTGCCCAGCAAGAAATTTGCAAGCTTTGCTGGATTGCTCCAAATCGAAAGCTGCCACTTGTTGTTGTTCTATTTCTCTAGAGTCCCATCATGCTGTTCTCAGATTGCTAAAGTCCATACCTCCTCGGTGTGTTCTTATGGCTGCAGATCTTCACAGCACAGACGCTTTCTTCTGCATGCTGTTCTTTCCCAGTTCAGGGCTCCTTCAAGGCTCTCCCTGAATGGCTACGCCGCCCCCTTTTATCCCAGTTCTCTTCAATGCTCACAGCTGCAGCCCATCAAGGACAACCAGGACCTGTGGGGCAAAGCCTCTAGACAGATATTCAAATAGAATCCATTTCCTCTACTCTAGCCAGTAAGTACTACCCTACAAGTCCTCAGAACCCCAAAGGCCACCTTTCATCTGACACCCAGACCCTGGGGAAAGGACTTCTTTTTCCCATGGCAAATGGCCTCCCTTGGCAGCCACTCACCCTGGCAGAAAGTGGGAGCCTAGCTAGAATGATGCAATCGTTGCTGGATTTTTCCAAAAGAAAAGCTGGCAGCAACTAGGGCCCTGGAAGTACTTAGAGCCTCAAACGCCACCTTGAACATATTCCTGAGACCCTGGGGAAAGGACTTCGTTTTTCCCATGGGAAATGGCCTTCATTTGTGGCCACTTGGCCTGGCAGGCAGGGCAGTGCCAAGCCAGGAATCTACAAACTCTGCTGGATCCTTCCAGAACGAAAGCTGCCAGCAACTAGGACCCTGCAAGTCCTTACAGCCCCAGATGCCACCAGTCATCTGACACCCAGAGCCTGGGCCAATGACTTCGTTTTCCCCATGGAAAATGGCCTCCATTTCTGGCCACTCGCCCTGACCAAGAGGGTGGTGCCCAGCAAGAAATTTGCAAGCTTTGCTGGATTGCTCCAAATCTAAAGCTACCACTTGTTGTTCTATTTCTCTAGAGTCCCATCATGCTGTTCTCAGATTGCTAAAGTCCATACCTCCTCGGTGTGTTCTTATGGCTGCAGATCTTCACAGCACAGACGCTTTCTTCTGCATGCTGTTCTTTCCCAGTTCAGGGCTCCTTCAAGGCTCTCCCTGAATGGCTACGCCGCCCCCTTTTATCCCAGTTCTCTTCAATGCTCACAGCTGCAGCCCATCAAGGACAACCAGGACCTGTGGGACAGATATTCAAATAGAATCCATTTCCTCTACTCTAGCCAGTAAGTACTACCCTACAAGTCCTCAGAACCCCAAAGGCCACCTTTCATCTGACACCCAGACCCTGGGGAAAGGACTTCTTTTTCCCATGGCAAATGGCCTCCCTTGGCAGCCACTCACCCTGGCAGAAAGTGGGAGCCTAGCTAGAATGATGCAATCGTTGCTGGATTTTTCCAAAAGAAAAGCTGGCAGCAACTAGGGCCCTGGAAGTACTTAGAGCCTCAAACACCACCTTGAACATATTCCTGAGACCCTGGGGAAAGGACTTCGTTTTTCCCATGGGAAATGGCCTTCATTTGTGGCCACTTGGCCTGGCAGGCAGGGCAGTGCCAAGCCAGGAATCTACAAACTCTGCTGGATCCTTCCAGAACGAAAGCTGCCAGCAACTAGGACCCTGCAAGTCCTTAGAGCCCCAGACGCCACCTTTCATCTGACACCCAGAGCCTGGGCCAATGACTTCGTTTTCCCCATGGAAAATGGCCTCCATTTCTGGCCTCTCACCCTGACCAAGAGGGTGGTGCCCAGCAAGAAATTTGCAAGCTTTGCTGGATTGCTCCAAATCTAAAGCTACCACTTGTTGTTGTTCTATTTCTCTAGAGTCCCATCATGCTGTTCTCAGATTGCTAAAGTCCATACCTCCTCGGTGTGTTCTTATGGCTGCAGATCTTCACAGCACAGACGCTTTCTTCTGCATGCTGTTCTTTCCCAGTTCAGGGCTCCTTCAAGGCTCTCCCTGAATGGCTACGCCGCCCCCTTTTATCCCAGTTCTCTTCAATGCTCACAGCTGCAGCCCATCAAGGACAACCAGGACCTGTGGGACAGATATTCAAATAGAATCCATTTCCTCTACTCTAGCCAGTAAGTACTACCCTACAAGTCCTCAGAACCCCAAAGGCCACCTTTCATCTGACACCCAGACCCTGGGGAAAGGACTTCTTTTTCCCATGGCAAATGGCCTCCCTTGGCAGCCACTCACCCTGGCAGAAAGTGGGAGCCTAGCTAGAATGATGCAATCGTTGCTGGATTTTTCCAAAAGAAAAGCTGGCAGCAACTAGGGCCCTGGAAGTACTTAGAGCCTCAAACGCCACCTTGAACATATTCCTGAGACCCTGGGGAAAGGACTTCGTTTTTCCCATGGAAAATGGCCTTCATTTGTGGCCACTTGGCCTGGCAGGCAGGGCAGTGCCAAGCCAGGAATCTACAAACTCTGCTGGATCCTTCCAGAACGAAAGCTGCCAGCAACTAGGACCCTGCAAGTCCTTAGAGCCCCAGATGCCACCAGTCATCTGACACCCAGAGCCTGGGCCAATGACTTCGTTTTCCCCATGGAAAATGGCCTCCATTTCTGGCCACTCGCCCTGACCAAGAGGGTGGTGCCCAGCAAGAAATTTGCAAGCTTTGCTGGATTGCTCCAAATCAAAAGCTGCCACTTGTTGTTGTTCTATTTCTCTAGAGTCCCATCATGCTGTTCTCAGATTGCTAAAGTCCATACCTCCTCGGTGTGTTCTTATGGCTGCAGATCTTCACAGCACAGACGCTTTCTTCTGCATGCTGTTCTTTCCCAGTTCAGGGCTCCTTCAAGGCTCTCCCTGAATGGCTACGCCGCCCCCTTTTATCCCAGTTCTCTTCAATGCTCACAGCTGCAGCCCATCAAGGACAACCAGGACCTGTGGGACAGATATTCAAATAGAATCCATTTCCTCTACTCTAGCCAGTAAGTACTACCCTACAAGTCCTCAGAACCCCAAAGGCCACCTTTCATCTGACACCCAGACCCTGGGGAAAGGACTTCTTTTTCCCATGGCAAATGGCCTCCCTTGGCAGCCACTCACCCTGGCAGAAAGTGGGAGCCTAGCTAGAATGATGCAATCGTTGCTGGATTTTTCCAAAAGAAAAGCTGGCAGCAACTAGGGCCCTGGAAGTACTTAGAGCCTCAAACGCCACCTTGAACATATTCCTGAGACCCTGGGGAAAGGACTTCGTTTTTCCCATGGGAAATGGCCTTCATTTGTGGCCACTTGGCCTGGCAGGCAGGGCAGTGCCAAGCCAGGAATCTACAAACTATGCTGGATCCTTCCAGAACGAAAGCTGCCAGCAACTAGGACCCTGCAAGTCCTTAGAGCCCCAGACGCCACCTTTCATCTGACACCCAGAGCCTGGGCCAATGACTTCGTTTTCCCCATGGAAAATGGCCTCCATTTCTGGCCTCTCACCCTGACCAAGAGGGTGGTGCCCAGCAAGAAATTTGCAAGCTTTGCTGGATTGCTCCAAATCTAAAGCTACCACTTGTTGTTGTTCTATTTCTCTAGAGTCCCATCATGCTGTTCTCAGATTGCTAAAGTCCATACCTCCTCGGTGTGTTCTTATGGCTGCAGATCTTCACAGCACAGACGCTTTCTTCTGCATGCTGTTCTTTCCCAGTTCAGGGCTCCTTCAAGGCTCTCCCTGAATGGCTACGCCGCCCCCTTTTATCCCAGTTCTCTTCAATGCTCACAGCTGCAGCCCATCAAGGACAACCAGGACCTGTGGGACAGATATTCAAATAGAATCCATTTCCTCTACTCTAGCCAGTAAGTACTACCCTACAAGTCCTCAGAACCCCAAAGGCCACCTTTCATCTGACACCCAGACCCTGGGGAAAGGACTTCTTTTTCCCATGGCAAATGGCCTCCCTTGGCAGCCACTCACCCTGGCAGAAAGTGGGAGCCTAGCTAGAATGATGCAATCGTTGCTGGATTTTTCCAAAAGAAAAGCTGGCAGCAACTAGGGCCCTGGAAGTACTTAGAGCCTCAAACGCCACCTTGAACATATTCCTGAGACCCTGGGGAAAGGACTTCGTTTTTCCCATGGGAAATGGCCTTCATTTGTGGCCACTTGGCCTGGCAGGCAGGGCAGTGCCAAGCCAGGAATCTACAAACTGTGCTGGATCCTTCCAGAACGAAAGCTGCCAGCAACTAGGACCCTGCAAGTCCTTAGAGCCCCAGACGCCACCTGTCATCTGACACCCAGAGCCTGGGCCAATGACTTCGTTTTCCCCATGGAAAATGGCCTCCATTTCTGGCCACTCGCCCTGACCAAGAGGGTGGTGCCCAGCAAGAAATTTGCAAGCTTTGCTGGATTGCTCCAAATCGAAAGCTGCCACTTGTTGTTGTTCTATTTCTCTAGAGTCCCATCATGCTGTTCTCAGATTGCTAAAGTCCATACCTCCTCGGTGTGTTCTTATGGCTGCAGATCTTCACAGCACAGACGCTTTCTTCTGCATGCTGTTCTTTCCCAGTTCAGGGCTCCTTCAAGGCTCTCCCTGAATGGCTACGCCGCCCCCTTTTATCCCAGTTCTCTTCAATGCTCACAGCTGCAGCCCATCAAGGACAACCAGGACCTGTGGGGCAAAGCCTCTAGACAGATATTCAAATAGAATCCATTTCCTCTACTCTAGCCAGTAAGTACTACCCTACAAGTCCTCAGAACCCCAAAGGCCACCTTTCATCTGACACCCAGACCCTGGGGAAAGGACTTCTTTTTCCCATGGCAAATGGCCTCCCTTGGCAGCCACTCACCCTGGCAGAAAGTGGGAGCCTAGCTAGAATGATGCAATCGTTGCTGGATTTTTCCAAAAGAAAAGCTGGCAGCAACTAGGGCCCTGGAAGTACTTAGAGCCTCAAACGCCACCTTGAACATATTCCTGAGACCCTGGGGAAAGGACTTCGTTTTTCCCATGGGAAATGGCCTTCATTTGTGGCCACTTGGCCTGGCAGGCAGGGCAGTGCCAAGCCAGGAATCTACAAACTCTGCTGGATCCTTCCAGAACGAAAGCTGCCAGCAACTAGGACCCTGCAAGTCCTTACAGCCCCAGATGCCACCAGTCATCTGACACCCAGAGCCTGGGCCAATGACTTCGTTTTCCCCATGGAAAATGGCCTCCATTTCTGGCCACTCGCCCTGACCAAGAGGGTGGTGCCCAGCAAGAAATTTGCAAGCTTTGCTGGATTGCTCCAAATCGAAAGCTGCCACTTGTTGTTGTTCTATTTCTCTAGAGTCCCATCATGCTGTTCTCAGATTGCTAAAGTCCATACCTCCTCGGTGTGTTCTTATGGCTGCAGATCTTCACAGCACAGACGCTTTCTTCTGCATGCTGTTCTTTCCCAGTTCAGGGCTCCTTCAAGGCTCTCCCTGAATGGCTACGCCGCCCCCTTTTATCCCAGTTCTCTTCAATGCTCACAGCTGCAGCCCATCAAGGACAACCAGGACCTGTGGGACAGATATTCAAATAGAATCCATTTCCTCTACTCTAGCCAGTAAGTACTACCCTACAAGTCCTCAGAACCCCAAAGGCCACCTTTCATCTGACACCCAGACCCTGGGGAAAGGACTTCTTTTTCCCATGGCAAATGGCCTCCCTTGGCAGCCACTCACCCTGGCAGAAAGTGGGAGCCTAGCTAGAATGATGCAATCGTTGCTGGATTTTTCCAAAAGAAAAGCTGCCAGCAACTAGGGCCCTGGAAGTACTTAGAGCCTCAAACGCCACCTTGAACATATTCCTGAGACCCTGGGGAAAGGACTTCGTTTTTCCCATGGAAAATGGCCTTCATTTGTGGCCACTCTGCCTGGCAGGCAGGGCAGTGCCAAGCCAGGAATCTACAAACTGTGCTGGATCCTTCCAGAACGAAAGCTGCCAGCAACTAGGACCCTGCAAGTCCTTAGAGCCCCAGATGCCACCAGTCATCTGACACCCAGAGCCTGGGCCAATGACTTCGTTTTCCCCATGGAAAATGGCCTCCATTTCTGGCCACTCGCCCTGACCAAGAGGGTGGTGCCCAGCAAGAAATTTGCAAGCTTTGCTGGATTGCTCCAAATCGAAAGCTACCACTTGTTGTTGTTCTATTTCTCTAGAGTCCCATCATGCTGTTCTCAGATTGCTAAAGTCCATACCTCCTCGGTGTGTTCTTATGGCTGCAGATCTTCACAGCACAGACGCTTTCTTCTGCATGCTGTTCTTTCCCAGTTCAGGGCTCCTTCAAGGCTCTCCCTGAATGGCTACGCCGCCCCCTTTTATCCCAGTTCTCTTCAATGCTCACAGCTGCAGCCCATCAAGGACAACCAGGACCTGTGGGGCAAAGCCTCTAGACAGATATTCAAATAGAATCCATTTCCTCTACTCTAGCCAGTAAGTACTACCCTACAAGTCCTCAGAACCCCAAAGGCCACCTTTCATCTGACACCCAGACCCTGGGGAAAGGACTTCTTTTTCCCATGGCAAATGGCCTCCCTTGGCAGCCACTCACCCTGGCAGAAAGTGGGAGCCTAGCTAGAATGATGCAATCGTTGCTGGATTTTTCCAAAAGAAAAGCTGGCAGCAACTAGGGCCCTGGAAGTACTTAGAGCCTCAAACGCCACCTTGAACATATTCCTGAGACCCTGGGGAAAGGACTTCGTTTTTCCCATGGGAAATGGCCTTCATTTGTGGCCACTTGGCCTGGCAGGCAGGGCAGTGCCAAGCCAGGAATCTACAAACTGTGCTGGATCCTTCCAGAACGAAAGCTGCCAGCAACTAGGACCCTGCAAGTCCTTACAGCCCCAGATGCCACCAGTCATCTGACACCCAGAGCCTGGGCCAATGGCTTCGTTTTCCCCATGGAAAATGGCCTCCATTTCTGGCCACTCGCCCTGACCAAGAGGGTGGTGCCCAGCAAGAAATTTGCAAGCTTTGCTGGATTGCTCCAAATCTAAAGCTACCACTTGTTGTTCTTCTATTTCTCTAGAGTCCCATCATGCTGTTCTCAGATTGCTAAAGTCCATACCTCCTCGGTGTGTTCTTATGGCTGCAGATCTTCACAGCACAGACGCTTTCTTCTGCATGCTGTTCTTTCCCAGTTCAGGGCTCCTTCAAGGCTCTCCCTGAATGGCTACGCCGCCCCCTTTTATCCCAGTTCTCTTCAATGCTCACAGCTGCAGCCCATCAAGGACAACCAGGACCTGTGGGACAGATATTCAAATAGAATCCATTTCCTCTACTCTAGCCAGTAAGTACTACCCTACAAGTCCTCAGAACCCCAAAGGCCACCTTTCATCTGACACCCAGACCCTGGGGAAAGGACTTCTTTTTCCCATGGCAAATGGCCTCCCTTGGCAGCCACTCACCCTGGCAGAAAGTGGGAGCCTAGCTAGAATGATGCAATCGTTGCTGGATTTTTCCAAAAGAAAAGCTGGCAGCAACTAGGGCCCTGGAAGTACTTAGAGCCTCAAACGCCACCTTGAACATATTCCTGAGACCCTGGGGAAAGGACTTCGTTTTTCCCATGGAAAATGGCCTTCATTTGTGGCCACTCTGCCTGGCAGGCAGGGCAGTGCCAAGCCAGGAATCTACAAACTCTGCTGGATCCTTCCAGAACGAAAGCTGCCAGCAACTAGGACCCTGCAAGTCCTTAGAGCCCCAGATGCCACCAGTCATCTGACACCCAGAGCCTGGGCCAATGACTTCGTTTTCCCCATGGAAAATGGCCTCCATTTCTGGCCACTCGCCCTGACCAAGAGGGTGGTGCCCAGCAAGAAATTTGCAAGCTTTGCTGGATTGCTCCAAATCTAAAGCTACCACTTGTTGTTGTTCTATTTCTCTAGAGTCCCATCATGCTGTTCTCAGATTGCTAAAGTCCATACCTCCTCGGTGTGTTCTTATGGCTGCAGATCTTCACAGCACAGACGCTTTCTTCTGCATGCTGTTCTTTCCCAGTTCAGGGCTCCTTCAAGGCTCTCCCTGAATGGCTAAGCCGCCCCCTTTTATCCCAGTTCTCTTCAATGCTCACAGCTGCAGCCCATCAAGGACAACCAGGACCTGTGGGACAGATATTCAAATAGAATCCATTTCCTCTACTCTAGCCAGTAAGTACTACCCTACAAGTCCTCAGAACCCCAAAGGCCACCTTTCATCTGACACCCAGACCCTGGGGAAAGGACTTCTTTTTCCCATGGCAAATGGCCTCCCTTGGCAGCCACTCACCCTGGCAGAAAGTGGGAGCCTAGCTAGAATGATGCAATCGTTGCTGGATTTTTCCAAAAGAAAAGCTGGCAGCAACTAGGGCCCTGGAAGTACTTAGAGCCTCAAACGCCACCTTGAACATATTCCTGAGACCCTGGGGAAAGGACTTCGTTTTTCCCATGGGAAATGGCCTTCATTTGTGGCCACTTGGCCTGGCAGGCAGGGCAGTGCCAAGCCAGGAATCTACAAACTGTGCTGGATCCTTCCAGAACGAAAGCTGCCAGCAACTAGGACCCTGCAAGTCCTTAGAGCCCCAGACGCCACCTGTCATCTGACACCCAGAGCCTGGGCCAATGACTTCGTTTTCCCCATGGAAAATGGCCTCCATTTCTGGCCACTCGCCCTGACCAAGAGGGTGGTGCCCAGCAAGAAATTTGCAAGCTTTGCTGGATTGCTCCAAATCGAAAGCTGCCACTTGTTGTTGTTCTATTTCTCTAGAGTCCCATCATGCTGTTCTCAGATTGCTAAAGTCCATACCTCCTCGGTGTGTTCTTATGGCTGCAGATCTTCACAGCACAGACGCTTTCTTCTGCATGCTGTTCTTTCCCAGTTCAGGGCTCCTTCAAGGCTCTCCCTGAATGGCTACGCCGCCCCCTTTTATCCCAGTTCTCTTCAATGCTCACAGCTGCAGCCCATCAAGGACAACCAGGACCTGTGGGGCAAAGCCTCTAGACAGATATTCAAATAGAATCCATTTCCTCTACTCTAGCCAGTAAGTACTACCCTACAAGTCCTCAGAACCCCAAAGGCCACCTTTCATCTGACACCCAGACCCTGGGGAAAGGACTTCTTTTTCCCATGGCAAATGGCCTCCCTTGGCAGCCACTCACCCTGGCAGAAAGTGGGAGCCTAGCTAGAATGATGCAATCGTTGCTGGATTTTTCCAAAAGAAAAGCTGGCAGCAACTAGGGCCCTGGAAGTACTTAGAGCCTCAAACGCCACCTTGAACATATTCCTGAGACCCTGGGGAAAGGACTTCGTTTTTCCCATGGGAAATGGCCTTCATTTGTGGCCACTTGGCCTGGCAGGCAGGGCAGTGCCAAGCCAGGAATCTACAAACTCTGCTGGATCCTTCCAGAACGAAAGCTGCCAGCAACTAGGACCCTGCAAGTCCTTACAGCCCCAGATGCCACCAGTCATCTGACACCCAGAGCCTGGGCCAATGACTTCGTTTTCCCCATGGAAAATGGCCTCCATTTCTGGCCACTCGCCCTGACCAAGAGGGTGGTGCCCAGCAAGAAATTTGCAAGCTTTGCTGGATTGCTCCAAATCTAAAGCTACCACTTGTTGTTCTATTTCTCTAGAGTCCCATCATGCTGTTCTCAGATTGCTAAAGTCCATACCTCCTCGGTGTGTTCTTATGGCTGCAGATCTTCACAGCACAGACGCTTTCTTCTGCATGCTGTTCTTTCCCAGTTCAGGGCTCCTTCAAGGCTCTCCCTGAATGGCTACGCCGCCCCCTTTTATCCCAGTTCTCTTCAATGCTCACAGCTGCAGCCCATCAAGGACAACCAGGACCTGTGGGACAGATATTCAAATAGAATCCATTTCCTCTACTCTAGCCAGTAAGTACTACCCTACAAGTCCTCAGAACCCCAAAGGCCACCTTTCATCTGACACCCAGACCCTGGGGAAAGGACTTCTTTTTCCCATGGCAAATGGCCTCCCTTGGCAGCCACTCACCCTGGCAGAAAGTGGGAGCCTAGCTAGAATGATGCAATCGTTGCTGGATTTTTCCAAAAGAAAAGCTGGCAGCAACTAGGGCCCTGGAAGTACTTAGAGCCTCAAACACCACCTTGAACATATTCCTGAGACCCTGGGGAAAGGACTTCGTTTTTCCCATGGGAAATGGCCTTCATTTGTGGCCACTTGGCCTGGCAGGCAGGGCAGTGCCAAGCCAGGAATCTACAAACTCTGCTGGATCCTTCCAGAACGAAAGCTGCCAGCAACTAGGACCCTGCAAGTCCTTAGAGCCCCAGACGCCACCTTTCATCTGACACCCAGAGCCTGGGCCAATGACTTCGTTTTCCCCATGGAAAATGGCCTCCATTTCTGGCCTCTCACCCTGACCAAGAGGGTGGTGCCCAGCAAGAAATTTGCAAGCTTTGCTGGATTGCTCCAAATCTAAAGCTACCACTTGTTGTTGTTCTATTTCTCTAGAGTCCCATCATGCTGTTCTCAGATTGCTAAAGTCCATACCTCCTCGGTGTGTTCTTATGGCTGCAGATCTTCACAGCACAGACGCTTTCTTCTGCATGCTGTTCTTTCCCAGTTCAGGGCTCCTTCAAGGCTCTCCCTGAATGGCTACGCCGCCCCCTTTTATCCCAGTTCTCTTCAATGCTCACAGCTGCAGCCCATCAAGGACAACCAGGACCTGTGGGACAGATATTCAAATAGAATCCATTTCCTCTACTCTAGCCAGTAAGTACTACCCTACAAGTCCTCAGAACCCCAAAGGCCACCTTTCATCTGACACCCAGACCCTGGGGAAAGGACTTCTTTTTCCCATGGCAAATGGCCTCCCTTGGCAGCCACTCACCCTGGCAGAAAGTGGGAGCCTAGCTAGAATGATGCAATCGTTGCTGGATTTTTCCAAAAGAAAAGCTGGCAGCAACTAGGGCCCTGGAAGTACTTAGAGCCTCAAACGCCACCTTGAACATATTCCTGAGACCCTGGGGAAAGGACTTCGTTTTTCCCATGGAAAATGGCCTTCATTTGTGGCCACTTGGCCTGGCAGGCAGGGCAGTGCCAAGCCAGGAATCTACAAACTCTGCTGGATCCTTCCAGAACGAAAGCTGCCAGCAACTAGGACCCTGCAAGTCCTTAGAGCCCCAGATGCCACCAGTCATCTGACACCCAGAGCCTGGGCCAATGACTTCGTTTTCCCCATGGAAAATGGCCTCCATTTCTGGCCACTCGCCCTGACCAAGAGGGTGGTGCCCAGCAAGAAATTTGCAAGCTTTGCTGGATTGCTCCAAATCAAAAGCTGCCACTTGTTGTTGTTCTATTTCTCTAGAGTCCCATCATGCTGTTCTCAGATTGCTAAAGTCCATACCTCCTCGGTGTGTTCTTATGGCTGCAGATCTTCACAGCACAGACGCTTTCTTCTGCATGCTGTTCTTTCCCAGTTCAGGGCTCCTTCAAGGCTCTCCCTGAATGGCTACGCCGCCCCCTTTTATCCCAGTTCTCTTCAATGCTCACAGCTGCAGCCCATCAAGGACAACCAGGACCTGTGGGACAGATATTCAAATAGAATCCATTTCCTCTACTCTAGCCAGTAAGTACTACCCTACAAGTCCTCAGAACCCCAAAGGCCACCTTTCATCTGACACCCAGACCCTGGGGAAAGGACTTCTTTTTCCCATGGCAAATGGCCTCCCTTGGCAGCCACTCACCCTGGCAGAAAGTGGGAGCCTAGCTAGAATGATGCAATCGTTGCTGGATTTTTCCAAAAGAAAAGCTGGCAGCAACTAGGGCCCTGGAAGTACTTAGAGCCTCAAACGCCACCTTGAACATATTCCTGAGACCCTGGGGAAAGGACTTCGTTTTTCCCATGGGAAATGGCCTTCATTTGTGGCCACTTGGCCTGGCAGGCAGGGCAGTGCCAAGCCAGGAATCTACAAACTCTGCTGGATCCTTCCAGAACGAAAGCTGCCAGCAACTAGGACCCTGCAAGTCCTTAGAGCCCCAGACGCCACCTTTCATCTGACACCCAGAGCCTGGGCCAATGACTTCGTTTTCCCCATGGAAAATGGCCTCCATTTCTGGCCTCTCACCCTGACCAAGAGGGTGGTGCCCAGCAAGAAATTTGCAAGCTTTGCTGGATTGCTCCAAATCTAAAGCTACCACTTGTTGTTGTTCTATTTCTCTAGAGTCCCATCATGCTGTTCTCAGATTGCTAAAGTCCATACCTCCTCGGTGTGTTCTTATGGCTGCAGATCTTCACAGCACAGACGCTTTCTTCTGCATGCTGTTCTTTCCCAGTTCAGGGCTCCTTCAAGGCTCTCCCTGAATGGCTACGCCGCCCCCTTTTATCCCAGTTCTCTTCAATGCTCACAGCTGCAGCCCATCAAGGACAACCAGGACCTGTGGGACAGATATTCAAATAGAATCCATTTCCTCTACTCTAGCCAGTAAGTACTACCCTACAAGTCCTCAGAACCCCAAAGGCCACCTTTCATCTGACACCCAGACCCTGGGGAAAGGACTTCTTTTTCCCATGGCAAATGGCCTCCCTTGGCAGCCACTCACCCTGGCAGAAAGTGGGAGCCTAGCTAGAATGATGCAATCGTTGCTGGATTTTTCCAAAAGAAAAGCTGGCAGCAACTAGGGCCCTGGAAGTACTTAGAGCCTCAAACGCCACCTTGAACATATTCCTGAGACCCTGGGGAAAGGACTTCGTTTTTCCCATGGGAAATGGCCTTCATTTGTGGCCACTTGGCCTGGCAGGCAGGGCAGTGCCAAGCCAGGAATCTACAAACTGTGCTGGATCCTTCCAGAACGAAAGCTGCCAGCAACTAGGACCCTGCAAGTCCTTAGAGCCCCAGACGCCACCTGTCATCTGACACCCAGAGCCTGGGCCAATGACTTCGTTTTCCCCATGGAAAATGGCCTCCATTTCTGGCCACTCGCCCTGACCAAGAGGGTGGTGCCCAGCAAGAAATTTGCAAGCTTTGCTGGATTGCTCCAAATCGAAAGCTGCCACTTGTTGTTGTTCTATTTCTCTAGAGTCCCATCATGCTGTTCTCAGATTGCTAAAGTCCATACCTCCTCGGTGTGTTCTTATGGCTGCAGATCTTCACAGCACAGACGCTTTCTTCTGCATGCTGTTCTTTCCCAGTTCAGGGCTCCTTCAAGGCTCTCCCTGAATGGCTACGCCGCCCCCTTTTATCCCAGTTCTCTTCAATGCTCACAGCTGCAGCCCATCAAGGACAACCAGGACCTGTGGGGCAAAGCCTCTAGACAGATATTCAAATAGAATCCATTTCCTCTACTCTAGCCAGTAAGTACTACCCTACAAGTCCTCAGAACCCCAAAGGCCACCTTTCATCTGACACCCAGACCCTGGGGAAAGGACTTCTTTTTCCCATGGCAAATGGCCTCCCTTGGCAGCCACTCACCCTGGCAGAAAGTGGGAGCCTAGCTAGAATGATGCAATCGTTGCTGGATTTTTCCAAAAGAAAAGCTGGCAGCAACTAGGGCCCTGGAAGTACTTAGAGCCTCAAACGCCACCTTGAACATATTCCTGAGACCCTGGGGAAAGGACTTCGTTTTTCCCATGGGAAATGGCCTTCATTTGTGGCCACTTGGCCTGGCAGGCAGGGCAGTGCCAAGCCAGGAATCTACAAACTCTGCTGGATCCTTCCAGAACGAAAGCTGCCAGCAACTAGGACCCTGCAAGTCCTTACAGCCCCAGATGCCACCAGTCATCTGACACCCAGAGCCTGGGCCAATGACTTCGTTTTCCCCATGGAAAATGGCCTCCATTTCTGGCCACTCGCCCTGACCAAGAGGGTGGTGCCCAGCAAGAAATTTGCAAGCTTTGCTGGATTGCTCCAAATCTAAAGCTACCACTTGTTGTTCTATTTCTCTAGAGTCCCATCATGCTGTTCTCAGATTGCTAAAGTCCATACCTCCTCGGTGTGTTCTTATGGCTGCAGATCTTCACAGCACAGACGCTTTCTTCTGCATGCTGTTCTTTCCCAGTTCAGGGCTCCTTCAAGGCTCTCCCTGAATGGCTACGCCGCCCCCTTTTATCCCAGTTCTCTTCAATGCTCACAGCTGCAGCCCATCAAGGACAACCAGGACCTGTGGGACAGATATTCAAATAGAATCCATTTCCTCTACTCTAGCCAGTAAGTACTACCCTACAAGTCCTCAGAACCCCAAAGGCCACCTTTCATCTGACACCCAGACCCTGGGGAAAGGACTTCTTTTTCCCATGGCAAATGGCCTCCCTTGGCAGCCACTCACCCTGGCAGAAAGTGGGAGCCTAGCTAGAATGATGCAATCGTTGCTGGATTTTTCCAAAAGAAAAGCTGGCAGCAACTAGGGCCCTGGAAGTACTTAGAGCCTCAAACACCACCTTGAACATATTCCTGAGACCCTGGGGAAAGGACTTCGTTTTTCCCATGGGAAATGGCCTTCATTTGTGGCCACTTGGCCTGGCAGGCAGGGCAGTGCCAAGCCAGGAATCTACAAACTCTGCTGGATCCTTCCAGAACGAAAGCTGCCAGCAACTAGGACCCTGCAAGTCCTTAGAGCCCCAGACGCCACCTTTCATCTGACACCCAGAGCCTGGGCCAATGACTTCGTTTTCCCCATGGAAAATGGCCTCCATTTCTGGCCTCTCACCCTGACCAAGAGGGTGGTGCCCAGCAAGAAATTTGCAAGCTTTGCTGGATTGCTCCAAATCTAAAGCTACCACTTGTTGTTGTTCTATTTCTCTAGAGTCCCATCATGCTGTTCTCAGATTGCTAAAGTCCATACCTCCTCGGTGTGTTCTTATGGCTGCAGATCTTCACAGCACAGACGCTTTCTTCTGCATGCTGTTCTTTCCCAGTTCAGGGCTCCTTCAAGGCTCTCCCTGAATGGCTACGCCGCCCCCTTTTATCCCAGTTCTCTTCAATGCTCACAGCTGCAGCCCATCAAGGACAACCAGGACCTGTGGGACAGATATTCAAATAGAATCCATTTCCTCTACTCTAGCCAGTAAGTACTACCCTACAAGTCCTCAGAACCCCAAAGGCCACCTTTCATCTGACACCCAGACCCTGGGGAAAGGACTTCTTTTTCCCATGGCAAATGGCCTCCCTTGGCAGCCACTCACCCTGGCAGAAAGTGGGAGCCTAGCTAGAATGATGCAATCGTTGCTGGATTTTTCCAAAAGAAAAGCTGGCAGCAACTAGGGCCCTGGAAGTACTTAGAGCCTCAAACGCCACCTTGAACATATTCCTGAGACCCTGGGGAAAGGACTTCGTTTTTCCCATGGAAAATGGCCTTCATTTGTGGCCACTTGGCCTGGCAGGCAGGGCAGTGCCAAGCCAGGAATCTACAAACTCTGCTGGATCCTTCCAGAACGAAAGCTGCCAGCAACTAGGACCCTGCAAGTCCTTAGAGCCCCAGATGCCACCAGTCATCTGACACCCAGAGCCTGGGCCAATGACTTCGTTTTCCCCATGGAAAATGGCCTCCATTTCTGGCCACTCGCCCTGACCAAGAGGGTGGTGCCCAGCAAGAAATTTGCAAGCTTTGCTGGATTGCTCCAAATCAAAAGCTGCCACTTGTTGTTGTTCTATTTCTCTAGAGTCCCATCATGCTGTTCTCAGATTGCTAAAGTCCATACCTCCTCGGTGTGTTCTTATGGCTGCAGATCTTCACAGCACAGACGCTTTCTTCTGCATGCTGTTCTTTCCCAGTTCAGGGCTCCTTCAAGGCTCTCCCTGAATGGCTACGCCACCCCCTTTTATCCCAGTTCTCTTCAATGCTCACAGCTGCAGCCCATCAAGGACAACCAGGACCTGTGGGACAGATATTCAAATAGAATCCATTTCCTCTACTCTAGCCAGTAAGTACTACCCTACAAGTCCTCAGAACCCCAAAGGCCACCTTTCATCTGACACCCAGACCCTGGGGAAAGGACTTCTTTTTCCCATGGCAAATGGCCTCCCTTGGCAGCCACTCACCCTGGCAGAAAGTGGGAGCCTAGCTAGAATGATGCAATCGTTGCTGGATTTTTCCAAAAGAAAAGCTGGCAGCAACTAGGGCCCTGGAAGTACTTAGAGCCTCAAACGCCACCTTGAACATATTCCTGAGACCCTGGGGAAAGGACTTCGTTTTTCCCATGGGAAATGGCCTTCATTTGTGGCCACTTGGCCTGGCAGGCAGGGCAGTGCCAAGCCAGGAATCTACAAACTATGCTGGATCCTTCCAGAACGAAAGCTGCCAGCAACTAGGACCCTGCAAGTCCTTAGAGCCCCAGACGCCACCTTTCATCTGACACCCAGAGCCTGGGCCAATGACTTCGTTTTCCCCATGGAAAATGGCCTCCATTTCTGGCCTCTCACCCTGACCAAGAGGGTGGTGCCCAGCAAGAAATTTGCAAGCTTTGCTGGATTGCTCCAAATCTAAAGCTACCACTTGTTGTTGTTCTATTTCTCTAGAGTCCCATCATGCTGTTCTCAGATTGCTAAAGTCCATACCTCCTCGGTGTGTTCTTATGGCTGCAGATCTTCACAGCACAGACGCTTTCTTCTGCATGCTGTTCTTTCCCAGTTCAGGGCTCCTTCAAGGCTCTCCCTGAATGGCTACGCCGCCCCCTTTTATCCCAGTTCTCTTCAATGCTCACAGCTGCAGCCCATCAAGGACAACCAGGACCTGTGGGACAGATATTCAAATAGAATCCATTTCCTCTACTCTAGCCAGTAAGTACTACCCTACAAGTCCTCAGAACCCCAAAGGCCACCTTTCATCTGACACCCAGACCCTGGGGAAAGGACTTCTTTTTCCCATGGCAAATGGCCTCCCTTGGCAGCCACTCACCCTGGCAGAAAGTGGGAGCCTAGCTAGAATGATGCAATCGTTGCTGGATTTTTCCAAAAGAAAAGCTGGCAGCAACTAGGGCCCTGGAAGTACTTAGAGCCTCAAACACCACCTTGAACATATTCCTGAGACCCTGGGGAAAGGACTTCGTTTTTCCCATGGGAAATGGCCTTCATTTGTGGCCACTTGGCCTGGCAGGCAGGGCAGTGCCAAGCCAGGAATCTACAAACTCTGCTGGATCCTTCCAGAACGAAAGCTGCCAGCAACTAGGACCCTGCAAGTCCTTAGAGCCCCAGACGCCACCTTTCATCTGACACCCAGAGCCTGGGCCAATGACTTCGTTTTCCCCATGGAAAATGGCCTCCATTTCTGGCCTCTCACCCTGACCAAGAGGGTGGTGCCCAGCAAGAAATTTGCAAGCTTTGCTGGATTGCTCCAAATCTAAAGCTACCACTTGTTGTTCTTCTATTTCTCTAGAGTCCCATCATGCTGTTCTCAGATTGCTAAAGTCCATACCTCCTCGGTGTGTTCTTATGGCTGCAGATCTTCACAGCACAGACGCTTTCTTCTGCATGCTGTTCTTTCCCAGTTCAGGGCTCCTTCAAGGCTCTCCCTGAATGGCTACGCCGCCCCCTTTTATCCCAGTTCTCTTCAATGCTCACAGCTGCAGCCCATCAAGGACAACCAGGACCTGTGGGACAGATATTCAAATAGAATCCATTTCCTCTACTCTAGCCAGTAAGTACTACCCTACAAGTCCTCAGAACCCCAAAGGCCACCTTTCATCTGACACCCAGACCCTGGGGAAAGGACTTCTTTTTCCCATGGCAAATGGCCTCCCTTGGCAGCCACTCACCCTGGCAGAAAGTGGGAGCCTAGCTAGAATGATGCAATCGTTGCTGGATTTTTCCAAAAGAAAAGCTGGCAGCAACTAGGGCCCTGGAAGTACTTAGAGCCTCAAACGCCACCTTGAACATATTCCTGAGACCCTGGGGAAAGGACTTCGTTTTTCCCATGGAAAATGGCCTTCATTTCTGGCCACTTGGCCTGGCAGGCAGGGCAGTGCCAAGCCAGGAATCTACAAACTCTGCTGGATCCTTCCAGAACGAAAGCTGCCAGCAACTAGGACCCTGCAAGTCCTTAGAGCCCCAGATGCCACCAGTCATCTGACACCCAGAGCCTGGGCCAATGACTTCGTTTTCCCCATGGAAAATGGCCTCCATTTCTGGCCACTCGCCCTGACCAAGAGGGTGGTGCCCAGCAAGAAATTTGCAAGCTTTGCTGGATTGCTCCAAATCAAAAGCTGCCACTTGTTGTTGTTCTATTTCTCTAGAGTCCCATCATGCTGTTCTCAGATTGCTAAAGTCCATACCTCCTCGGTGTGTTCTTATGGCTGCAGATCTTCACAGCACAGACGCTTTCTTCTGCATGCTGTTCTTTCCCAGTTCAGGGCTCCTTCAAGGCTCTCCCTGAATGGCTACGCCGCCCCCTTTTATCCCAGTTCTCTTCAATGCTCACAGCTGCAGCCCATCAAGGACAACCAGGACCTGTGGGACAGATATTCAAATAGAATCCATTTCCTCTACTCTAGCCAGTAAGTACTACCCTACAAGTCCTCAGAACCCCAAAGGCCACCTTTCATCTGACACCCAGACCCTGGGGAAAGGACTTCTTTTTCCCATGGCAAATGGCCTCCCTTGGCAGCCACTCACCCTGGCAGAAAGTGGGAGCCTAGCTAGAATGATGCAATCGTTGCTGGATTTTTCCAAAAGAAAAGCTGGCAGCAACTAGGGCCCTGGAAGTACTTAGAGCCTCAAACGCCACCTTGAACATATTCCTGAGACCCTGGGGAAAGGACTTCGTTTTTCCCATGGGAAATGGCCTTCATTTGTGGCCACTTGGCCTGGCAGGCAGGGCAGTGCCAAGCCAGGAATCTACAAACTATGCTGGATCCTTCCAGAACGAAAGCTGCCAGCAACTAGGACCCTGCAAGTCCTTAGAGCCCCAGACGCCACCTTTCATCTGACACCCAGAGCCTGGGCCAATGACTTCGTTTTCCCCATGGAAAATGGCCTCCATTTCTGGCCTCTCACCCTGACCAAGAGGGTGGTGCCCAGCAAGAAATTTGCAAGCTTTGCTGGATTGCTCCAAATCTAAAGCTACCACTTGTTGTTGTTCTATTTCTCTAGAGTCCCATCATGCTGTTCTCAGATTGCTAAAGTCCATACCTCCTCGGTGTGTTCTTATGGCTGCAGATCTTCACAGCACAGACGCTTTCTTCTGCATGCTGTTCTTTCCCAGTTCAGGGCTCCTTCAAGGCTCTCCCTGAATGGCTACGCCGCCCCCTTTTATCCCAGTTCTCTTCAATGCTCACAGCTGCAGCCCATCAAGGACAACCAGGACCTGTGGGACAGATATTCAAATAGAATCCATTTCCTCTACTCTAGCCAGTAAGTACTACCCTACAAGTCCTCAGAACCCCAAAGGCCACCTTTCATCTGACACCCAGACCCTGGGGAAAGGACTTCTTTTTCCCATGGCAAATGGCCTCCCTTGGCAGCCACTCACCCTGGCAGAAAGTGGGAGCCTAGCTAGAATGATGCAATCGTTGCTGGATTTTTCCAAAAGAAAAGCTGGCAGCAACTAGGGCCCTGGAAGTACTTAGAGCCTCAAACGCCACCTTGAACATATTCCTGAGACCCTGGGGAAAGGACTTCGTTTTTCCCATGGGAAATGGCCTTCATTTGTGGCCACTTGGCCTGGCAGGCAGGGCAGTGCCAAGCCAGGAATCTACAAACTGTGCTGGATCCTTCCAGAACGAAAGCTGCCAGCAACTAGGACCCTGCAAGTCCTTAGAGCCCCAGACGCCACCTGTCATCTGACACCCAGAGCCTGGGCCAATGACTTCGTTTTCCCCATGGAAAATGGCCTCCATTTCTGGCCACTCGCCCTGACCAAGAGGGTGGTGCCCAGCAAGAAATTTGCAAGCTTTGCTGGATTGCTCCAAATCGAAAGCTGCCACTTGTTGTTGTTCTATTTCTCTAGAGTCCCATCATGCTGTTCTCAGATTGCTAAAGTCCATACCTCCTCGGTGTGTTCTTATGGCTGCAGATCTTCACAGCACAGACGCTTTCTTCTGCATGCTGTTCTTTCCCAGTTCAGGGCTCCTTCAAGGCTCTCCCTGAATGGCTACGCCGCCCCCTTTTATCCCAGTTCTCTTCAATGCTCACAGCTGCAGCCCATCAAGGACAACCAGGACCTGTGGGGCAAAGCCTCTAGACAGATATTCAAATAGAATCCATTTCCTCTACTCTAGCCAGTAAGTACTACCCTACAAGTCCTCAGAACCCCAAAGGCCACCTTTCATCTGACACCCAGACCCTGGGGAAAGGACTTCTTTTTCCCATGGCAAATGGCCTCCCTTGGCAGCCACTCACCCTGGCAGAAAGTGGGAGCCTAGCTAGAATGATGCAATCGTTGCTGGATTTTTCCAAAAGAAAAGCTGGCAGCAACTAGGGCCCTGGAAGTACTTAGAGCCTCAAACGCCACCTTGAACATATTCCTGAGACCCTGGGGAAAGGACTTCGTTTTTCCCATGGGAAATGGCCTTCATTTGTGGCCACTTGGCCTGGCAGGCAGGGCAGTGCCAAGCCAGGAATCTACAAACTCTGCTGGATCCTTCCAGAACGAAAGCTGCCAGCAACTAGGACCCTGCAAGTCCTTACAGCCCCAGATGCCACCAGTCATCTGACACCCAGAGCCTGGGCCAATGACTTCGTTTTCCCCATGGAAAATGGCCTCCATTTCTGGCCACTCGCCCTGACCAAGAGGGTGGTGCCCAGCAAGAAATTTGCAAGCTTTGCTGGATTGCTCCAAATCTAAAGCTACCACTTGTTGTTCTATTTCTCTAGAGTCCCATCATGCTGTTCTCAGATTGCTAAAGTCCATACCTCCTCGGTGTGTTCTTATGGCTGCAGATCTTCACAGCACAGACGCTTTCTTCTGCATGCTGTTCTTTCCCAGTTCAGGGCTCCTTCAAGGCTCTCCCTGAATGGCTACGCCGCCCCCTTTTATCCCAGTTCTCTTCAATGCTCACAGCTGCAGCCCATCAAGGACAACCAGGACCTGTGGGACAGATATTCAAATAGAATCCATTTCCTCTACTCTAGCCAGTAAGTACTACCCTACAAGTCCTCAGAACCCCAAAGGCCACCTTTCATCTGACACCCAGACCCTGGGGAAAGGACTTCTTTTTCCCATGGCAAATGGCCTCCCTTGGCAGCCACTCACCCTGGCAGAAAGTGGGAGCCTAGCTAGAATGATGCAATCGTTGCTGGATTTTTCCAAAAGAAAAGCTGGCAGCAACTAGGGCCCTGGAAGTACTTAGAGCCTCAAACACCACCTTGAACATATTCCTGAGACCCTGGGGAAAGGACTTCGTTTTTCCCATGGGAAATGGCCTTCATTTGTGGCCACTTGGCCTGGCAGGCAGGGCAGTGCCAAGCCAGGAATCTACAAACTCTGCTGGATCCTTCCAGAACGAAAGCTGCCAGCAACTAGGACCCTGCAAGTCCTTAGAGCCCCAGACGCCACCTTTCATCTGACACCCAGAGCCTGGGCCAATGACTTCGTTTTCCCCATGGAAAATGGCCTCCATTTCTGGCCTCTCACCCTGACCAAGAGGGTGGTGCCCAGCAAGAAATTTGCAAGCTTTGCTGGATTGCTCCAAATCTAAAGCTACCACTTGTTGTTGTTCTATTTCTCTAGAGTCCCATCATGCTGTTCTCAGATTGCTAAAGTCCATACCTCCTCGGTGTGTTCTTATGGCTGCAGATCTTCACAGCACAGACGCTTTCTTCTGCATGCTGTTCTTTCCCAGTTCAGGGCTCCTTCAAGGCTCTCCCTGAATGGCTACGCCGCCCCCTTTTATCCCAGTTCTCTTCAATGCTCACAGCTGCAGCCCATCAAGGACAACCAGGACCTGTGGGACAGATATTCAAATAGAATCCATTTCCTCTACTCTAGCCAGTAAGTACTACCCTACAAGTCCTCAGAACCCCAAAGGCCACCTTTCATCTGACACCCAGACCCTGGGGAAAGGACTTCTTTTTCCCATGGCAAATGGCCTCCCTTGGCAGCCACTCACCCTGGCAGAAAGTGGGAGCCTAGCTAGAATGATGCAATCGTTGCTGGATTTTTCCAAAAGAAAAGCTGGCAGCAACTAGGGCCCTGGAAGTACTTAGAGCCTCAAACGCCACCTTGAACATATTCCTGAGACCCTGGGGAAAGGACTTCGTTTTTCCCATGGAAAATGGCCTTCATTTGTGGCCACTTGGCCTGGCAGGCAGGGCAGTGCCAAGCCAGGAATCTACAAACTCTGCTGGATCCTTCCAGAACGAAAGCTGCCAGCAACTAGGACCCTGCAAGTCCTTAGAGCCCCAGATGCCACCAGTCATCTGACACCCAGAGCCTGGGCCAATGACTTCGTTTTCCCCATGGAAAATGGCCTCCATTTCTGGCCACTCGCCCTGACCAAGAGGGTGGTGCCCAGCAAGAAATTTGCAAGCTTTGCTGGATTGCTCCAAATCAAAAGCTGCCACTTGTTGTTGTTCTATTTCTCTAGAGTCCCATCATGCTGTTCTCAGATTGCTAAAGTCCATACCTCCTCGGTGTGTTCTTATGGCTGCAGATCTTCACAGCACAGACGCTTTCTTCTGCATGCTGTTCTTTCCCAGTTCAGGGCTCCTTCAAGGCTCTCCCTGAATGGCTACGCCGCCCCCTTTTATCCCAGTTCTCTTCAATGCTCACAGCTGCAGCCCATCAAGGACAACCAGGACCTGTGGGACAGATATTCAAATAGAATCCATTTCCTCTACTCTAGCCAGTAAGTACTACCCTACAAGTCCTCAGAACCCCAAAGGCCACCTTTCATCTGACACCCAGACCCTGGGGAAAGGACTTCTTTTTCCCATGGCAAATGGCCTCCCTTGGCAGCCACTCACCCTGGCAGAAAGTGGGAGCCTAGCTAGAATGATGCAATCGTTGCTGGATTTTTCCAAAAGAAAAGCTGGCAGCAACTAGGGCCCTGGAAGTACTTAGAGCCTCAAACGCCACCTTGAACATATTCCTGAGACCCTGGGGAAAGGACTTCGTTTTTCCCATGGGAAATGGCCTTCATTTGTGGCCACTTGGCCTGGCAGGCAGGGCAGTGCCAAGCCAGGAATCTACAAACTATGCTGGATCCTTCCAGAACGAAAGCTGCCAGCAACTAGGACCCTGCAAGTCCTTAGAGCCCCAGACGCCACCTTTCATCTGACACCCAGAGCCTGGGCCAATGACTTCGTTTTCCCCATGGAAAATGGCCTCCATTTCTGGCCTCTCACCCTGACCAAGAGGGTGGTGCCCAGCAAGAAATTTGCAAGCTTTGCTGGATTGCTCCAAATCTAAAGCTACCACTTGTTGTTGTTCTATTTCTCTAGAGTCCCATCATGCTGTTCTCAGATTGCTAAAGTCCATACCTCCTCGGTGTGTTCTTATGGCTGCAGATCTTCACAGCACAGACGCTTTCTTCTGCATGCTGTTCTTTCCCAGTTCAGGGCTCCTTCAAGGCTCTCCCTGAATGGCTACGCCGCCCCCTTTTATCCCAGTTCTCTTCAATGCTCACAGCTGCAGCCCATCAAGGACAACCAGGACCTGTGGGACAGATATTCAAATAGAATCCATTTCCTCTACTCTAGCCAGTAAGTACTACCCTACAAGTCCTCAGAACCCCAAAGGCCACCTTTCATCTGACACCCAGACCCTGGGGAAAGGACTTCTTTTTCCCATGGCAAATGGCCTCCCTTGGCAGCCACTCACCCTGGCAGAAAGTGGGAGCCTAGCTAGAATGATGCAATCGTTGCTGGATTTTTCCAAAAGAAAAGCTGCCAGCAACTAGGGCCCTGGAAGTACTTAGAGCCTCAAACGCCACCTTGAACATATTCCTGAGACCCTGGGGAAAGGACTTCGTTTTTCCCATGGAAAATGGCCTTCATTTGTGGCCACTCTGCCTGGCAGGCAGGGCAGTGCCAAGCCAGGAATCTACAAACTCTGCTGGATCCTTCCAGAACGAAAGCTGCCAGCAACTAGGACCCTGCAAGTCCTTACAGCCCCAGATGCCACCAGTCATCTGACACCCAGAGCCTGGGCCAATGACTTCGTTTTCCCCATGGAAAATGGCCTCCATTTCTGGCCACTCGCCCTGACCAAGAGGGTGGTGCCCAGCAAGAAATTTGCAAGCTTTGCTGGATTGCTCCAAATCTAAAGCTACCACTTGTTGTTGTTCTATTTCTCTAGAGTCCCATCATGCTGTTCTCAGATTGCTAAAGTCCATACCTCCTCGGTGTGTTCTTATGGCTGCAGATCTTCACAGCACAGACGCTTTCTTCTGCATGCTGTTCTTTCCCAGTTCAGGGCTCCTTCAAGGCTCTCCCTGAATGGCTACGCCGCCCCCTTTTATCCCAGTTCTCTTCAATGCTCACAGCTGCAGCCCATCAAGGACAACCAGGACCTGTGGGACAGATATTCAAATAGAATCCATTTCCTCTACTCTAGCCAGTAAGTACTACCCTACAAGTCCTCAGAACCCCAAAGGCCACCTTTCATCTGACACCCAGACCCTGGGGAAAGGACTTCTTTTTCCCATGGCAAATGGCCTCCCTTGGCAGCCACTCACCCTGGCAGAAAGTGGGAGCCTAGCTAGAATGATGCAATCGTTGCTGGATTTTTCCAAAAGAAAAGCTGGCAGCAACTAGGGCCCTGGAAGTACTTAGAGCCTCAAACGCCACCTTGAACATATTCCTGAGACCCTGGGGAAAGGACTTCTTTTTCCCATGGAAAATGGCCTTCATTTGTGGCCACTTGGCCTGGCAGGCAGGGCAGTGCCAAGCCAGGAATCTACAAACTCTGCTGGATCCTTCCAGAACGAAAGCTGCCAGCAACTAGGACCCTGCAAGTCCTTAGAGCCCCAGATGCCACCAGTCATCTGACACCCAGAGCCTGGGCCAATGACTTCGTTTTCCCCATGGAAAATGGCCTCCATTTCTGGCCACTCGCCCTGACCAAGAGGGTGGTGCCCAGCAAGAAATTTGCAAGCTTTGCTGGATTGCTCCAAATCGAAAGCTGCCACTTGTTGTTGTTCTATTTCTCTAGAGTCCCATCATGCTGTTCTCAGATTGCTAAAGTCCATACCTCCTCGGTGTGTTCTTATGGCTGCAGATCTTCACAGCACAGACGCTTTCTTCTGCATGCTGTTCTTTCCCAGTTCAGGGCTCCTTCAAGGCTCTCCCTGAATGGCTACGCCGCCCCCTTTTATCCCAGTTCTCTTCAATGCTCACAGCTGCAGCCCATCAAGGACAACCAGGACCTGTGGGACAGATATTCAAATAGAATCCATTTCCTCTACTCTAGCCAGTAAGTACTACCCTACAAGTCCTCAGAACCCCAAAGGCCACCTTTCATCTGACACCCAGACCCTGGGGAAAGGACTTCTTTTTCCCATGGCAAATGGCCTCCCTTGGCAGCCACTCACCCTGGCAGAAAGTGGGAGCCTAGCTAGAATGATGCAATCGTTGCTGGATTTTTCCAAAAGAAAAGCTGGCAGCAACTAGGGCCCTGGAAGTACTTAGAGCCTCAAACGCCACCTTGAACATATTCCTGAGACCCTGGGGAAAGGACTTCGTTTTTCCCATGGAAAATGGCCTTCATTTCTGGCCACTTGGCCTGGCAGGCAGGGCAGTGCCAAGCCAGGAATCTACAAACTCTGCTGGATCCTTCCAGAACGAAAGCTGCCAGCAACTAGGACCCTGCAAGTCCTTAGAGCCCCAGATGCCACCAGTCATCTGACACCCAGAGCCTGGGCCAATGACTTCGTTTTCCCCATGGAAAATGGCCTCCATTTCTGGCCACTCGCCCTGACCAAGAGGGTGGTGCCCAGCAAGAAATTTGCAAGCTTTGCTGGATTGCTCCAAATCAAAAGCTGCCACTTGTTGTTGTTCTATTTCTCTAGAGTCCCATCATGCTGTTCTCAGATTGCTAAAGTCCATACCTCCTCGGTGTGTTCTTATGGCTGCAGATCTTCACAGCACAGACGCTTTCTTCTGCATGCTGTTCTTTCCCAGTTCAGGGCTCCTTCAAGGCTCTCCCTGAATGGCTACGCCGCCCCCTTTTATCCCAGTTCTCTTCAATGCTCACAGCTGCAGCCCATCAAGGACAACCAGGACCTGTGGGACAGATATTCAAATAGAATCCATTTCCTCTACTCTAGCCAGTAAGTACTACCCTACAAGTCCTCAGAACCCCAAAGGCCACCTTTCATCTGACACCCAGACCCTGGGGAAAGGACTTCTTTTTCCCATGGCAAATGGCCTCCCTTGGCAGCCACTCACCCTGGCAGAAAGTGGGAGCCTAGCTAGAATGATGCAATCGTTGCTGGATTTTTCCAAAAGAAAAGCTGGCAGCAACTAGGGCCCTGGAAGTACTTAGAGCCTCAAACGCCACCTTGAACATATTCCTGAGACCCTGGGGAAAGGACTTCGTTTTTCCCATGGGAAATGGCCTTCATTTGTGGCCACTTGGCCTGGCAGGCAGGGCAGTGCCAAGCCAGGAATCTACAAACTATGCTGGATCCTTCCAGAACGAAAGCTGCCAGCAACTAGGACCCTGCAAGTCCTTAGAGCCCCAGACGCCACCTTTCATCTGACACCCAGAGCCTGGGCCAATGACTTCGTTTTCCCCATGGAAAATGGCCTCCATTTCTGGCCTCTCACCCTGACCAAGAGGGTGGTGCCCAGCAAGAAATTTGCAAGCTTTGCTGGATTGCTCCAAATCTAAAGCTACCACTTGTTGTTGTTCTATTTCTCTAGAGTCCCATCATGCTGTTCTCAGATTGCTAAAGTCCATACCTCCTCGGTGTGTTCTTATGGCTGCAGATCTTCACAGCACAGACGCTTTCTTCTGCATGCTGTTCTTTCCCAGTTCAGGGCTCCTTCAAGGCTCTCCCTGAATGGCTACGCCGCCCCCTTTTATCCCAGTTCTCTTCAATGCTCACAGCTGCAGCCCATCAAGGACAACCAGGACCTGTGGGACAGATATTCAAATAGAATCCATTTCCTCTACTCTAGCCAGTAAGTACTACCCTACAAGTCCTCAGAACCCCAAAGGCCACCTTTCATCTGACACCCAGACCCTGGGGAAAGGACTTCTTTTTCCCATGGCAAATGGCCTCCCTTGGCAGCCACTCACCCTGGCAGAAAGTGGGAGCCTAGCTAGAATGATGCAATCGTTGCTGGATTTTTCCAAAAGAAAAGCTGGCAGCAACTAGGGCCCTGGAAGTACTTAGAGCCTCAAACGCCACCTTGAACATATTCCTGAGACCCTGGGGAAAGGACTTCGTTTTTCCCATGGGAAATGGCCTTCATTTGTGGCCACTTGGCCTGGCAGGCAGGGCAGTGCCAAGCCAGGAATCTACAAACTGTGCTGGATCCTTCCAGAACGAAAGCTGCCAGCAACTAGGACCCTGCAAGTCCTTAGAGCCCCAGACGCCACCTGTCATCTGACACCCAGAGCCTGGGCCAATGACTTCGTTTTCCCCATGGAAAATGGCCTCCATTTCTGGCCACTCGCCCTGACCAAGAGGGTGGTGCCCAGCAAGAAATTTGCAAGCTTTGCTGGATTGCTCCAAATCGAAAGCTGCCACTTGTTGTTGTTCTATTTCTCTAGAGTCCCATCATGCTGTTCTCAGATTGCTAAAGTCCATACCTCCTCGGTGTGTTCTTATGGCTGCAGATCTTCACAGCACAGACGCTTTCTTCTGCATGCTGTTCTTTCCCAGTTCAGGGCTCCTTCAAGGCTCTCCCTGAATGGCTACGCCGCCCCCTTTTATCCCAGTTCTCTTCAATGCTCACAGCTGCAGCCCATCAAGGACAACCAGGACCTGTGGGGCAAAGCCTCTAGACAGATATTCAAATAGAATCCATTTCCTCTACTCTAGCCAGTAAGTACTACCCTACAAGTCCTCAGAACCCCAAAGGCCACCTTTCATCTGACACCCAGACCCTGGGGAAAGGACTTCTTTTTCCCATGGCAAATGGCCTCCCTTGGCAGCCACTCACCCTGGCAGAAAGTGGGAGCCTAGCTAGAATGATGCAATCGTTGCTGGATTTTTCCAAAAGAAAAGCTGGCAGCAACTAGGGCCCTGGAAGTACTTAGAGCCTCAAACGCCACCTTGAACATATTCCTGAGACCCTGGGGAAAGGACTTCGTTTTTCCCATGGGAAATGGCCTTCATTTGTGGCCACTTGGCCTGGCAGGCAGGGCAGTGCCAAGCCAGGAATCTACAAACTCTGCTGGATCCTTCCAGAACGAAAGCTGCCAGCAACTAGGACCCTGCAAGTCCTTACAGCCCCAGATGCCACCAGTCATCTGACACCCAGAGCCTGGGCCAATGACTTCGTTTTCCCCATGGAAAATGGCCTCCATTTCTGGCCACTCGCCCTGACCAAGAGGGTGGTGCCCAGCAAGAAATTTGCAAGCTTTGCTGGATTGCTCCAAATCTAAAGCTACCACTTGTTGTTCTATTTCTCTAGAGTCCCATCATGCTGTTCTCAGATTGCTAAAGTCCATACCTCCTCGGTGTGTTCTTATGGCTGCAGATCTTCACAGCACAGACGCTTTCTTCTGCATGCTGTTCTTTCCCAGTTCAGGGCTCCTTCAAGGCTCTCCCTGAATGGCTACGCCGCCCCCTTTTATCCCAGTTCTCTTCAATGCTCACAGCTGCAGCCCATCAAGGACAACCAGGACCTGTGGGACAGATATTCAAATAGAATCCATTTCCTCTACTCTAGCCAGTAAGTACTACCCTACAAGTCCTCAGAACCCCAAAGGCCACCTTTCATCTGACACCCAGACCCTGGGGAAAGGACTTCTTTTTCCCATGGCAAATGGCCTCCCTTGGCAGCCACTCACCCTGGCAGAAAGTGGGAGCCTAGCTAGAATGATGCAATCGTTGCTGGATTTTTCCAAAAGAAAAGCTGGCAGCAACTAGGGCCCTGGAAGTACTTAGAGCCTCAAACACCACCTTGAACATATTCCTGAGACCCTGGGGAAAGGACTTCGTTTTTCCCATGGGAAATGGCCTTCATTTGTGGCCACTTGGCCTGGCAGGCAGGGCAGTGCCAAGCCAGGAATCTACAAACTCTGCTGGATCCTTCCAGAACGAAAGCTGCCAGCAACTAGGACCCTGCAAGTCCTTAGAGCCCCAGACGCCACCTTTCATCTGACACCCAGAGCCTGGGCCAATGACTTCGTTTTCCCCATGGAAAATGGCCTCCATTTCTGGCCTCTCACCCTGACCAAGAGGGTGGTGCCCAGCAAGAAATTTGCAAGCTTTGCTGGATTGCTCCAAATCTAAAGCTACCACTTGTTGTTGTTCTATTTCTCTAGAGTCCCATCATGCTGTTCTCAGATTGCTAAAGTCCATACCTCCTCGGTGTGTTCTTATGGCTGCAGATCTTCACAGCACAGACGCTTTCTTCTGCATGCTGTTCTTTCCCAGTTCAGGGCTCCTTCAAGGCTCTCCCTGAATGGCTACGCCGCCCCCTTTTATCCCAGTTCTCTTCAATGCTCACAGCTGCAGCCCATCAAGGACAACCAGGACCTGTGGGACAGATATTCAAATAGAATCCATTTCCTCTACTCTAGCCAGTAAGTACTACCCTACAAGTCCTCAGAACCCCAAAGGCCACCTTTCATCTGACACCCAGACCCTGGGGAAAGGACTTCTTTTTCCCATGGCAAATGGCCTCCCTTGGCAGCCACTCACCCTGGCAGAAAGTGGGAGCCTAGCTAGAATGATGCAATCGTTGCTGGATTTTTCCAAAAGAAAAGCTGGCAGCAACTAGGGCCCTGGAAGTACTTAGAGCCTCAAACGCCACCTTGAACATATTCCTGAGACCCTGGGGAAAGGACTTCGTTTTTCCCATGGAAAATGGCCTTCATTTGTGGCCACTTGGCCTGGCAGGCAGGGCAGTGCCAAGCCAGGAATCTACAAACTCTGCTGGATCCTTCCAGAACGAAAGCTGCCAGCAACTAGGACCCTGCAAGTCCTTAGAGCCCCAGATGCCACCAGTCATCTGACACCCAGAGCCTGGGCCAATGACTTCGTTTTCCCCATGGAAAATGGCCTCCATTTCTGGCCACTCGCCCTGACCAAGAGGGTGGTGCCCAGCAAGAAATTTGCAAGCTTTGCTGGATTGCTCCAAATCAAAAGCTGCCACTTGTTGTTGTTCTATTTCTCTAGAGTCCCATCATGCTGTTCTCAGATTGCTAAAGTCCATACCTCCTCGGTGTGTTCTTATGGCTGCAGATCTTCACAGCACAGACGCTTTCTTCTGCATGCTGTTCTTTCCCAGTTCAGGGCTCCTTCAAGGCTCTCCCTGAATGGCTACGCCGCCCCCTTTTATCCCAGTTCTCTTCAATGCTCACAGCTGCAGCCCATCAAGGACAACCAGGACCTGTGGGACAGATATTCAAATAGAATCCATTTCCTCTACTCTAGCCAGTAAGTACTACCCTACAAGTCCTCAGAACCCCAAAGGCCACCTTTCATCTGACACCCAGACCCTGGGGAAAGGACTTCTTTTTCCCATGGCAAATGGCCTCCCTTGGCAGCCACTCACCCTGGCAGAAAGTGGGAGCCTAGCTAGAATGATGCAATCGTTGCTGGATTTTTCCAAAAGAAAAGCTGGCAGCAACTAGGGCCCTGGAAGTACTTAGAGCCTCAAACGCCACCTTGAACATATTCCTGAGACCCTGGGGAAAGGACTTCGTTTTTCCCATGGGAAATGGCCTTCATTTGTGGCCACTTGGCCTGGCAGGCAGGGCAGTGCCAAGCCAGGAATCTACAAACTATGCTGGATCCTTCCAGAACGAAAGCTGCCAGCAACTAGGACCCTGCAAGTCCTTAGAGCCCCAGACGCCACCTTTCATCTGACACCCAGAGCCTGGGCCAATGACTTCGTTTTCCCCATGGAAAATGGCCTCCATTTCTGGCCTCTCACCCTGACCAAGAGGGTGGTGCCCAGCAAGAAATTTGCAAGCTTTGCTGGATTGCTCCAAATCTAAAGCTACCACTTGTTGTTGTTCTATTTCTCTAGAGTCCCATCATGCTGTTCTCAGATTGCTAAAGTCCATACCTCCTCGGTGTGTTCTTATGGCTGCAGATCTTCACAGCACAGACGCTTTCTTCTGCATGCTGTTCTTTCCCAGTTCAGGGCTCCTTCAAGGCTCTCCCTGAATGGCTACGCCGCCCCCTTTTATCCCAGTTCTCTTCAATGCTCACAGCTGCAGCCCATCAAGGACAACCAGGACCTGTGGGACAGATATTCAAATAGAATCCATTTCCTCTACTCTAGCCAGTAAGTACTACCCTACAAGTCCTCAGAACCCCAAAGGCCACCTTTCATCTGACACCCAGACCCTGGGGAAAGGACTTCTTTTTCCCATGGCAAATGGCCTCCCTTGGCAGCCACTCACCCTGGCAGAAAGTGGGAGCCTAGCTAGAATGATGCAATCGTTGCTGGATTTTTCCAAAAGAAAAGCTGGCAGCAACTAGGGCCCTGGAAGTACTTAGAGCCTCAAACACCACCTTGAACATATTCCTGAGACCCTGGGGAAAGGACTTCGTTTTTCCCATGGGAAATGGCCTTCATTTGTGGCCACTTGGCCTGGCAGGCAGGGCAGTGCCAAGCCAGGAATCTACAAACTCTGCTGGATCCTTCCAGAACGAAAGCTGCCAGCAACTAGGACCCTGCAAGTCCTTAGAGCCCCAGACGCCACCTTTCATCTGACACCCAGAGCCTGGGCCAATGACTTCGTTTTCCCCATGGAAAATGGCCTCCATTTCTGGCCTCTCACCCTGACCAAGAGGGTGGTGCCCAGCAAGAAATTTGCAAGCTTTGCTGGATTGCTCCAAATCTAAAGCTACCACTTGTTGTTGTTCTATTTCTCTAGAGTCCCATCATGCTGTTCTCAGATTGCTAAAGTCCATACCTCCTCGGTGTGTTCTTATGGCTGCAGATCTTCACAGCACAGACGCTTTCTTCTGCATGCTGTTCTTTCCCAGTTCAGGGCTCCTTCAAGGCTCTCCCTGAATGGCTACGCCGCCCCCTTTTATCCCAGTTCTCTTCAATGCTCACAGCTGCAGCCCATCAAGGACAACCAGGACCTGTGGGACAGATATTCAAATAGAATCCATTTCCTCTACTCTAGCCAGTAAGTACTACCCTACAAGTCCTCAGAACCCCAAAGGCCACCTTTCATCTGACACCCAGACCCTGGGGAAAGGACTTCTTTTTCCCATGGCAAATGGCCTCCCTTGGCAGCCACTCACCCTGGCAGAAAGTGGGAGCCTAGCTAGAATGATGCAATCCTTGCTGGATTTTTCCAAAAGAAAAGCTGGCAGCAACTAGGGCCCTGGAAGTACTTAGAGCCTCAAACGCCACCTTGAACATATTCCTGAGACCCTGGGGAAAGGACTTCGTTTTTCCCATGGGAAATGGCCTTCATTTGTGGCCACTTGGCCTGGCAGGCAGGGCAGTGCCAAGCCAGGAATCTACAAACTCTGCTGGATCCTTCCAGAACGAAAGCTGCCAGCAACTAGGACCCTGCAAGTCCTTAGAGCCCCAGATGCCACCAGTCATCTGACACCCAGAGCCTGGGCCAATGACTTCGTTTTCCCCATGGAAAATGGCCTCCATTTCTGGCCACTCGCCCTGACCAAGAGGGTGGTGCCCAGCAAGAAATTTGCAAGCTTTGCTGGATTGCTCCAAATCAAAAGCTGCCACTTGTTGTTGTTCTATTTCTCTAGAGTCCCATCATGCTGTTCTCAGATTGCTAAAGTCCATACCTCCTCGGTGTGTTCTTATGGCTGCAGATCTTCACAGCACAGACGCTTTCTTCTGCATGCTGTTCTTTCCCAGTTCAGGGCTCCTTCAAGGCTCTCCCTGAATGGCTACGCCGCCCCCTTTTATCCCAGTTCTCTTCAATGCTCACAGCTGCAGCCCATCAAGGACAACCAGGACCTGTGGGACAGATATTCAAATAGAATCCATTTCCTCTACTCTAGCCAGTAAGTACTACCCTACAAGTCCTCAGAACCCCAAAGGCCACCTTTCATCTGACACCCAGACCCTGGGGAAAGGACTTCTTTTTCCCATGGCAAATGGCCTCCCTTGGCAGCCACTCACCCTGGCAGAAAGTGGGAGCCTAGCTAGAATGATGCAATCGTTGCTGGATTTTTCCAAAAGAAAAGCTGGCAGCAACTAGGGCCCTGGAAGTACTTAGAGCCTCAAACGCCACCTTGAACATATTCCTGAGACCCTGGGGAAAGGACTTCGTTTTTCCCATGGGAAATGGCCTTCATTTGTGGCCACTTGGCCTGGCAGGCAGGGCAGTGCCAAGCCAGGAATCTACAAACTATGCTGGATCCTTCCAGAACGAAAGCTGCCAGCAACTAGGACCCTGCAAGTCCTTAGAGCCCCAGACGCCACCTTTCATCTGACACCCAGAGCCTGGGCCAATGACTTCGTTTTCCCCATGGAAAATGGCCTCCATTTCTGGCCTCTCACCCTGACCAAGAGGGTGGTGCCCAGCAAGAAATTTGCAAGCTTTGCTGGATTGCTCCAAATCTAAAGCTACCACTTGTTGTTGTTCTATTTCTCTAGAGTCCCATCATGCTGTTCTCAGATTGCTAAAGTCCATACCTCCTCGGTGTGTTCTTATGGCTGCAGATCTTCACAGCACAGACGCTTTCTTCTGCATGCTGTTCTTTCCCAGTTCAGGGCTCCTTCAAGGCTCTCCCTGAATGGCTACGCCGCCCCCTTTTATCCCAGTTCTCTTCAATGCTCACAGCTGCAGCCCATCAAGGACAACCAGGACCTGTGGGACAGATATTCAAATAGAATCCATTTCCTCTACTCTAGCCAGTAAGTACTACCCTACAAGTCCTCAGAACCCCAAAGGCCACCTTTCATCTGACACCCAGACCCTGGGGAAAGGACTTCTTTTTCCCATGGCAAATGGCCTCCCTTGGCAGCCACTCACCCTGGCAGAAAGTGGGAGCCTAGCTAGAATGATGCAATCGTTGCTGGATTTTTCCAAAAGAAAAGCTGGCAGCAACTAGGGCCCTGGAAGTACTTAGAGCCTCAAACGCCACCTTGAACATATTCCTGAGACCCTGGGGAAAGGACTTCGTTTTTCCCATGGAAAATGGCCTTCATTTGTGGCCACTCTGCCTGGCAGGCAGGGCAGTGCCAAGCCAGGAATCTACAAACTCTGCTGGATCCTTCCAGAACGAAAGCTGCCAGCAACTAGGACCCTGCAAGTCCTTACAGCCCCAGATGCCACCAGTCATCTGACACCCAGAGCCTGGGCCAATGACTTCGTTTTCCCCATGGAAAATGGCCTCCATTTCTGGCCACTCGCCCTGACCAAGAGGGTGGTGCCCAGCAAGAAATTTGCAAGCTTTGCTGGATTGCTCCAAATCTAAAGCTACCACTTGTTGTTGTTCTATTTCTCTAGAGTCCCATCATGCTGTTCTCAGATTGCTAAAGTCCATACCTCCTCGGTGTGTTCTTATGGCTGCAGATCTTCACAGCACAGACGCTTTCTTCTGCATGCTGTTCTTTCCCAGTTCAGGGCTCCTTCAAGGCTCTCCCTGAATGGCTACGCCGCCCCCTTTTATCCCAGTTCTCTTCAATGCTCACAGCTGCAGCCCATCAAGGACAACCAGGACCTGTGGGACAGATATTCAAATAGAATCCATTTCCTCTACTCTAGCCAGTAAGTACTACCCTACAAGTCCTCAGAACCCCAAAGGCCACCTTTCATCTGACACCCAGACCCTGGGGAAAGGACTTCTTTTTCCCATGGCAAATGGCCTCCCTTGGCAGCCACTCACCCTGGCAGAAAGTGGGAGCCTAGCTAGAATGATGCAATCGTTGCTGGATTTTTCCAAAAGAAAAGCTGGCAGCAACTAGGGCCCTGGAAGTACTTAGAGCCTCAAACGCCACCTTGAACATATTCCTGAGACCCTGGGGAAAGGACTTCTTTTTCCCATGGAAAATGGCCTTCATTTGTGGCCACTTGGCCTGGCAGGCAGGGCAGTGCCAAGCCAGGAATCTACAAACTCTGCTGGATCCTTCCAGAACGAAAGCTGCCAGCAACTAGGACCCTGCAAGTCCTTAGAGCCCCAGATGCCACCAGTCATCTGACACCCAGAGCCTGGGCCAATGACTTCGTTTTCCCCATGGAAAATGGCCTCCATTTCTGGCCACTCGCCCTGACCAAGAGGGTGGTGCCCAGCAAGAAATTTGCAAGCTTTGCTGGATTGCTCCAAATCAAAAGCTGCCACTTGTTGTTGTTCTATTTCTCTAGAGTCCCATCATGCTGTTCTCAGATTGCTAAAGTCCATACCTCCTCGGTGTGTTCTTATGGCTGCAGATCTTCACAGCACAGACGCTTTCTTCTGCATGCTGTTCTTTCCCAGTTCAGGGCTCCTTCAAGGCTCTCCCTGAATGGCTACGCCGCCCCCTTTTATCCCAGTTCTCTTCAATGCTCACAGCTGCAGCCCATCAAGGACAACCAGGACCTGTGGGGCAAAGCCTCTAGACAGATATTCAAATAGAATCCATTTCCTCTACTCTAGCCAGTAAGTACTACCCTACAAGTCCTCAGAACCCCAAAGGCCACCTTTCATCTGACACCCAGACCCTGGGGAAAGGACTTCTTTTTCCCATGGCAAATGGCCTCCCTTGGCAGCCACTCACCCTGGCAGAAAGTGGGAGCCTAGCTAGAATGATGCAATCGTTGCTGGATTTTTCCAAAAGAAAAGCTGGCAGCAACTAGGGCCCTGGAAGTACTTAGAGCCTCAAACGCCACCTTGAACATATTCCTGAGACCCTGGGGAAAGGACTTCGTTTTTCCCATGGAAAATGGCCTTCATTTGTGGCCACTCTGCCTGGCAGGCAGGGCAGTGCCAAGCCAGGAATCTACAAACTCTGCTGGATCCTTCCAGAACGAAAGCTGCCAGCAACTAGGACCCTGCAAGTCCTTAGAGCCCCAGATGCCACCAGTCATCTGACACCCAGAGCCTGGGCCAATGACTTCGTTTTCCCCATGGAAAATGGCCTCCATTTCTGGCCACTCGCCCTGACCAAGAGGGTGGTGCCCAGCAAGAAATTTGCAAGCTTTGCTGGATTGCTCCAAATCTAAAGCTACCACTTGTTGTTGTTCTATTTCTCTAGAGTCCCATCATGCTGTTCTCAGATTGCTAAAGTCCATACCTCCTCGGTGTGTTCTTATGGCTGCAGATCTTCACAGCACAGACGCTTTCTTCTGCATGCTGTTCTTTCCCAGTTCAGGGCTCCTTCAAGGCTCTCCCTGAATGGCTACGCCGCCCCCTTTTATCCCAGTTCTCTTCAATGCTCACAGCTGCAGCCCATCAAGGACAACCAGGACCTGTGGGACAGATATTCAAATAGAATCCATTTCCTCTACTCTAGCCAGTAAGTACTACCCTACAAGTCCTCAGAACCCCAAAGGCCACCTTTCATCTGACACCCAGACCCTGGGGAAAGGACTTCTTTTTCCCATGGCAAATGGCCTCCCTTGGCAGCCACTCACCCTGGCAGAAAGTGGGAGCCTAGCTAGAATGATGCAATCGTTGCTGGATTTTTCCAAAAGAAAAGCTGGCAGCAACTAGGGCCCTGGAAGTACTTAGAGCCTCAAACGCCACCTTGAACATATTCCTGAGACCCTGGGGAAAGGACTTCGTTTTTCCCATGGAAAATGGCCTTCATTTGTGGCCACTTGGCCTGGCAGGCAGGGCAGTGCCAAGCCAGGAATCTACAAACTCTGCTGGATCCTTCCAGAACGAAAGCTGCCAGCAACTAGGACCCTGCAAGTCCTTAGAGCCCCAGATGCCACCAGTCATCTGACACCCAGAGCCTGGGCCAATGACTTCGTTTTCCCCATGGAAAATGGCCTCCATTTCTGGCCACTCGCCCTGACCAAGAGGGTGGTGCCCAGCAAGAAATTTGCAAGCTTTGCTGGATTGCTCCAAATCGAAAGCTGCCACTTGTTGTTGTTTTATTTCTCTAGAGTCCCATCATGCTGTTCTCAGATTGCTAAAGTCCATACCTCCTCGGTGTGTTCTTATGGCTGCAGATCTTCACAGCACAGACGCTTTCTTCTGCATGCTGTTCTTTCCCAGTTCAGGGCTCCTTCAAGGCTCTCCCTGAATGGCTACGCCGCCCCCTTTTATCCCAGTTCTCTTCAATGCTCACAGCTGCAGCCCATCAAGGACAACCAGGACCTGTGGGGCAAAGCCTCTAGACAGATATTCAAATAGAATCCATTTCCTCTACTCTAGCCAGTAAGTACTACCCTACAAGTCCTCAGAACCCCAAAGGCCACCTTTCATCTGACACCCAGACCCTGGGGAAAGGACTTCTTTTTCCCATGGCAAATGGCCTCCCTTGGCAGCCACTCACCCTGGCAGAAAGTGGGAGCCTAGCTAGAATGATGCAATCGTTGCTGGATTTTTCCAAAAGAAAAGCTGGCAGCAACTAGGGCCCTGGAAGTACTTAGAGCCTCAAACGCCACCTTGAACATATTCCTGAGACCCTGGGGAAAGGACTTCGTTTTTCCCATGGAAAATGGCCTTCATTTGTGGCCACTTGGCCTGGCAGGCAGGGCAGTGCCAAGCCAGGAATCTACAAACTGTGCTGGATCCTTCCAGAACGAAAGCTGCCAGCAACTAGGACCCTGCAAGTCCTTAGAGCCCCAGATGCCACCAGTCATCTGACACCCAGAGCCTGGGCCAATGACTTCGTTTTCCCCATGGAAAATGGCCTCCATTTCTGGCCACTCGCCCTGACCAAGAGGGTGGTGCCCAGCAAGAAATTTGCAAGCTTTGCTGGATTGCTCCAAATCGAAAGCTGCCACTTGTTGTTGTTCTATTTCTCTAGAGTCCCATCATGCTGTTCTCAGATTGCTAAAGTCCATACCTCCTCGGTGTGTTCTTATGGCTGCAGATCTTCACAGCACAGACGCTTTCTTCTGCATGCTGTTCTTTCCCAGTTCAGGGCTCCTTCAAGGCTCTCCCTGAATGGCTACGCCGCCCCCTTTTATCCCAGTTCTCTTCAATGCTCACAGCTGCAGCCCATCAAGGACAACCAGGACCTGTGGGACAGATATTCAAATAGAATCCATTTCCTCTACTCTAGCCAGTAAGTACTACCCTACAAGTCCTCAGAACCCCAAAGGCCACCTTTCATCTGACACCCAGACCCTGGGGAAAGGACTTCTTTTTCCCATGGCAAATGGCCTCCCTTGGCAGCCACTCACCCTGGCAGAAAGTGGGAGCCTAGCTAGAATGATGCAATCGTTGCTGGATTTTTCCAAAAGAAAAGCTGGCAGCAACTAGGGCCCTGGAAGTACTTAGAGCCTCAAACGCCACCTTGAACATATTCCTGAGACCCTGGGGAAAGGACTTCTTTTTCCCATGGAAAATGGCCTTCATTTGTGGCAACTCTGCCTGGCAGGCAGGGCAGTGCCAAGCCAGGAATCTACAAACTGTGCTGGATCCTTCCAGAACGAAAGCTGCCAGCAACTAGGACCCTGCAAGTCCTTAGAGCCCCAGATGCCACCAGTCATCTGACACCCAGAGCCTGGGCCAATGACTTCGTTTTCCCCATGGAAAATGGCCTCCATTTCTGGCCACTCGCCCTGACCAAGAGGGTGGTGCCCAGCAAGAAATTTGCAAGCTTTGCTGGATTGCTCCAAATCGAAAGCTGCCACTTGTTGTTGTTTTATTTCTCTAGAGTCCCATCATGCTGTTCTCAGATTGCTAAAGTCCATACCTCCTCGGTGTGTTCTTATGGCTGCAGATCTTCACAGCACAGACGCTTTCTTCTGCATGCTGTTCTTTCCCAGTTCAGGGCTCCTTCAAGGCTCTCCCTGAATGGCTACGCCGCCCCCTTTTATCCCAGTTCTCTTCAATGCTCACAGCTGCAGCCCATCAAGGACAACCAGGGCCTGTGGGGCAAAGCCTCTAGACAGATATTCAAATAGAATCCATTTCCTCTACTCTAGCCAGTAAGTACTACCCTACAAGTCCTCAGAACCCCAAAGGCCACCTTTCATCTGACACCCAGACCCTGGGGAAAGGACTTCTTTTTCCCATGGCAAATGGCCTCCCTTGGCAGCCACTCACCCTGGCAGAAAGTGGGAGCCTAGCTAGAATGATGCAATCGTTGCTGGATTTTTCCAAAAGAAAAGCTGGCAGCAACTAGGGCCCTGGAAGTACTTAGAGCCTCAAACGCCACCTTGAACATATTCCTGAGACCCTGGGGAAAGGACTTCGTTTTTCCCATGGGAAATGGCCTTCATTTGTGGCCACTTGGCCTGGCAGGCAGGGCAGTGCCAAGCCAGGAATCTACAAACTCTGCTGGATCCTTCCAGAACGAAAGCTGCCAGCAACTAGGACCCTGCAAGTCCTTACAGCCCCAGATGCCACCAGTCATCTGACACCCAGAGCCTGGGCCAATGACTTCGTTTTCCCCATGGAAAATGGCCTCCATTTCTGGCCACTCGCCCTGACCAAGAGGGTGGTGCCCAGCAAGAAATTTGCAAGCTTTGCTGGATTGCTCCAAATCTAAAGCTACCACTTGTTGTTCTATTTCTCTAGAGTCCCATCATGCTGTTCTCAGATTGCTAAAGTCCATACCTCCTCGGTGTGTTCTTATGGCTGCAGATCTTCACAGCACAGACGCTTTCTTCTGCATGCTGTTCTTTCCCAGTTCAGGGCTCCTTCAAGGCTCTCCCTGAATGGCTACGCCGCCCCCTTTTATCCCAGTTCTCTTCAATGCTCACAGCTGCAGCCCATCAAGGACAACCAGGACCTGTGGGACAGATATTCAAATAGAATCCATTTCCTCTACTCTAGCCAGTAAGTACTACCCTACAAGTCCTCAGAACCCCAAAGGCCACCTTTCATCTGACACCCAGACCCTGGGGAAAGGACTTCTTTTTCCCATGGCAAATGGCCTCCCTTGGCAGCCACTCACCCTGGCAGAAAGTGGGAGCCTAGCTAGAATGATGCAATCGTTGCTGGATTTTTCCAAAAGAAAAGCTGGCAGCAACTAGGGCCCTGGAAGTACTTAGAGCCTCAAACACCACCTTGAACATATTCCTGAGACCCTGGGGAAAGGACTTCGTTTTTCCCATGGGAAATGGCCTTCATTTGTGGCCACTTGGCCTGGCAGGCAGGGCAGTGCCAAGCCAGGAATCTACAAACTCTGCTGGATCCTTCCAGAACGAAAGCTGCCAGCAACTAGGACCCTGCAAGTCCTTAGAGCCCCAGACGCCACCTTTCATCTGACACCCAGAGCCTGGGCCAATGACTTCGTTTTCCCCATGGAAAATGGCCTCCATTTCTGGCCTCTCACCCTGACCAAGAGGGTGGTGCCCAGCAAGAAATTTGCAAGCTTTGCTGGATTGCTCCAAATCTAAAGCTACCACTTGTTGTTGTTCTATTTCTCTAGAGTCCCATCATGCTGTTCTCAGATTGCTAAAGTCCATACCTCCTCGGTGTGTTCTTATGGCTGCAGATCTTCACAGCACAGACGCTTTCTTCTGCATGCTGTTCTTTCCCAGTTCAGGGCTCCTTCAAGGCTCTCCCTGAATGGCTACGCCGCCCCCTTTTATCCCAGTTCTCTTCAATGCTCACAGCTGCAGCCCATCAAGGACAACCAGGACCTGTGGGACAGATATTCAAATAGAATCCATTTCCTCTACTCTAGCCAGTAAGTACTACCCTACAAGTCCTCAGAACCCCAAAGGCCACCTTTCATCTGACACCCAGACCCTGGGGAAAGGACTTCTTTTTCCCATGGCAAATGGCCTCCCTTGGCAGCCACTCACCCTGGCAGAAAGTGGGAGCCTAGCTAGAATGATGCAATCGTTGCTGGATTTTTCCAAAAGAAAAGCTGGCAGCAACTAGGGCCCTGGAAGTACTTAGAGCCTCAAACGCCACCTTGAACATATTCCTGAGACCCTGGGGAAAGGACTTCGTTTTTCCCATGGAAAATGGCCTTCATTTGTGGCCACTTGGCCTGGCAGGCAGGGCAGTGCCAAGCCAGGAATCTACAAACTCTGCTGGATCCTTCCAGAACGAAAGCTGCCAGCAACTAGGACCCTGCAAGTCCTTAGAGCCCCAGATGCCACCAGTCATCTGACACCCAGAGCCTGGGCCAATGACTTCGTTTTCCCCATGGAAAATGGCCTCCATTTCTGGCCACTCGCCCTGACCAAGAGGGTGGTGCCCAGCAAGAAATTTGCAAGCTTTGCTGGATTGCTCCAAATCAAAAGCTGCCACTTGTTGTTGTTCTATTTCTCTAGAGTCCCATCATGCTGTTCTCAGATTGCTAAAGTCCATACCTCCTCGGTGTGTTCTTATGGCTGCAGATCTTCACAGCACAGACGCTTTCTTCTGCATGCTGTTCTTTCCCAGTTCAGGGCTCCTTCAAGGCTCTCCCTGAATGGCTACGCCGCCCCCTTTTATCCCAGTTCTCTTCAATGCTCACAGCTGCAGCCCATCAAGGACAACCAGGACCTGTGGGACAGATATTCAAATAGAATCCATTTCCTCTACTCTAGCCAGTAAGTACTACCCTACAAGTCCTCAGAACCCCAAAGGCCACCTTTCATCTGACACCCAGACCCTGGGGAAAGGACTTCTTTTTCCCATGGCAAATGGCCTCCCTTGGCAGCCACTCACCCTGGCAGAAAGTGGGAGCCTAGCTAGAATGATGCAATCGTTGCTGGATTTTTCCAAAAGAAAAGCTGGCAGCAACTAGGGCCCTGGAAGTACTTAGAGCCTCAAACGCCACCTTGAACATATTCCTGAGACCCTGGGGAAAGGACTTCGTTTTTCCCATGGGAAATGGCCTTCATTTGTGGCCACTTGGCCTGGCAGGCAGGGCAGTGCCAAGCCAGGAATCTACAAACTATGCTGGATCCTTCCAGAACGAAAGCTGCCAGCAACTAGGACCCTGCAAGTCCTTAGAGCCCCAGACGCCACCTTTCATCTGACACCCAGAGCCTGGGCCAATGACTTCGTTTTCCCCATGGAAAATGGCCTCCATTTCTGGCCTCTCACCCTGACCAAGAGGGTGGTGCCCAGCAAGAAATTTGCAAGCTTTGCTGGATTGCTCCAAATCTAAAGCTACCACTTGTTGTTGTTCTATTTCTCTAGAGTCCCATCATGCTGTTCTCAGATTGCTAAAGTCCATACCTCCTCGGTGTGTTCTTATGGCTGCAGATCTTCACAGCACAGACGCTTTCTTCTGCATGCTGTTCTTTCCCAGTTCAGGGCTCCTTCAAGGCTCTCCCTGAATGGCTACGCCGCCCCCTTTTATCCCAGTTCTCTTCAATGCTCACAGCTGCAGCCCATCAAGGACAACCAGGACCTGTGGGACAGATATTCAAATAGAATCCATTTCCTCTACTCTAGCCAGTAAGTACTACCCTACAAGTCCTCAGAACCCCAAAGGCCACCTTTCATCTGACACCCAGACCCTGGGGAAAGGACTTCTTTTTCCCATGGCAAATGGCCTCCCTTGGCAGCCACTCACCCTGGCAGAAAGTGGGAGCCTAGCTAGAATGATGCAATCGTTGCTGGATTTTTCCAAAAGAAAAGCTGGCAGCAACTAGGGCCCTGGAAGTACTTAGAGCCTCAAACGCCACCTTGAACATATTCCTGAGACCCTGGGGAAAGGACTTCGTTTTTCCCATGGAAAATGGCCTTCATTTGTGGCCACTCTGCCTGGCAGGCAGGGCAGTGCCAAGCCAGGAATCTACAAACTCTGCTGGATCCTTCCAGAACGAAAGCTGCCAGCAACTAGGACCCTGCAAGTCCTTACAGCCCCAGATGCCACCAGTCATCTGACACCCAGAGCCTGGGCCAATGACTTCGTTTTCCCCATGGAAAATGGCCTCCATTTCTGGCCACTCGCCCTGACCAAGAGGGTGGTGCCCAGCAAGAAATTTGCAAGCTTTGCTGGATTGCTCCAAATCTAAAGCTACCACTTGTTGTTGTTCTATTTCTCTAGAGTCCCATCATGCTGTTCTCAGATTGCTAAAGTCCATACCTCCTCGGTGTGTTCTTATGGCTGCAGATCTTCACAGCACAGACGCTTTCTTCTGCATGCTGTTCTTTCCCAGTTCAGGGCTCCTTCAAGGCTCTCCCTGAATGGCTACGCCGCCCCCTTTTATCCCAGTTCTCTTCAATGCTCACAGCTGCAGCCCATCAAGGACAACCAGGACCTGTGGGACAGATATTCAAATAGAATCCATTTCCTCTACTCTAGCCAGTAAGTACTACCCTACAAGTCCTCAGAACCCCAAAGGCCACCTTTCATCTGACACCCAGACCCTGGGGAAAGGACTTCTTTTTCCCATGGCAAATGGCCTCCCTTGGCAGCCACTCACCCTGGCAGAAAGTGGGAGCCTAGCTAGAATGATGCAATCGTTGCTGGATTTTTCCAAAAGAAAAGCTGGCAGCAACTAGGGCCCTGGAAGTACTTAGAGCCTCAAACGCCACCTTGAACATATTCCTGAGACCCTGGGGAAAGGACTTCTTTTTCCCATGGAAAATGGCCTTCATTTGTGGCCACTTGGCCTGGCAGGCAGGGCAGTGCCAAGCCAGGAATCTACAAACTCTGCTGGATCCTTCCAGAACGAAAGCTGCCAGCAACTAGGACCCTGCAAGTCCTTAGAGCCCCAGATGCCACCAGTCATCTGACACCCAGAGCCTGGGCCAATGACTTCGTTTTCCCCATGGAAAATGGCCTCCATTTCTGGCCACTCGCCCTGACCAAGAGGGTGGTGCCCAGCAAGAAATTTGCAAGCTTTGCTGGATTGCTCCAAATCGAAAGCTGCCACTTGTTGTTGTTCTATTTCTCTAGAGTCCCATCATGCTGTTCTCAGATTGCTAAAGTCCATACCTCCTCGGTGTGTTCTTATGGCTGCAGATCTTCACAGCACAGACGCTTTCTTCTGCATGCTGTTCTTTCCCAGTTCAGGGCTCCTTCAAGGCTCTCCCTGAATGGCTACGCCGCCCCCTTTTATCCCAGTTCTCTTCAATGCTCACAGCTGCAGCCCATCAAGGACAACCAGGACCTGTGGGGCAAAGCCTCTAGACAGATATTCAAATAGAATCCATTTCCTCTACTCTAGCCAGTAAGTACTACCCTACAAGTCCTCAGAACCCCAAAGGCCACCTTTCATCTGACACCCAGACCCTGGGGAAAGGACTTCTTTTTCCCATGGCAAATGGCCTCCCTTGGCAGCCACTCACCCTGGCAGAAAGTGGGAGCCTAGCTAGAATGATGCAATCGTTGCTGGATTTTTCCAAAAGAAAAGCTGGCAGCAACTAGGGCCCTGGAAGTACTTAGAGCCTCAAACGCCACCTTGAACATATTCCTGAGACCCTGGGGAAAGGACTTCGTTTTTCCCATGGAAAATGGCCTTCATTTGTGGCCACTCTGCCTGGCAGGCAGGGCAGTGCCAAGCCAGGAATCTACAAACTCTGCTGGATCCTTCCAGAACGAAAGCTGCCAGCAACTAGGACCCTGCAAGTCCTTAGAGCCCCAGATGCCACCAGTCATCTGACACCCAGAGCCTGGGCCAATGACTTCGTTTTCCCCATGGAAAATGGCCTCCATTTCTGGCCACTCGCCCTGACCAAGAGGGTGGTGCCCAGCAAGAAATTTGCAAGCTTTGCTGGATTGCTCCAAATCTAAAGCTACCACTTGTTGTTGTTCTATTTCTCTAGAGTCCCATCATGCTGTTCTCAGATTGCTAAAGTCCATACCTCCTCGGTGTGTTCTTATGGCTGCAGATCTTCACAGCACAGACGCTTTCTTCTGCATGCTGTTCTTTCCCAGTTCAGGGCTCCTTCAAGGCTCTCCCTGAATGGCTACGCCGCCCCCTTTTATCCCAGTTCTCTTCAATGCTCACAGCTGCAGCCCATCAAGGACAACCAGGACCTGTGGGACAGATATTCAAATAGAATCCATTTCCTCTACTCTAGCCAGTAAGTACTACCCTACAAGTCCTCAGAACCCCAAAGGCCACCTTTCATCTGACACCCAGACCCTGGGGAAAGGACTTCTTTTTCCCATGGCAAATGGCCTCCCTTGGCAGCCACTCACCCTGGCAGAAAGTGGGAGCCTAGCTAGAATGATGCAATCGTTGCTGGATTTTTCCAAAAGAAAAGCTGGCAGCAACTAGGGCCCTGGAAGTACTTAGAGCCTCAAACGCCACCTTGAACATATTCCTGAGACCCTGGGGAAAGGACTTCGTTTTTCCCATGGGAAATGGCCTTCATTTGTGGCCACTTGGCCTGGCAGGCAGGGCAGTGCCAAGCCAGGAATCTACAAACTCTGCTGGATCCTTCCAGAACGAAAGCTGCCAGCAACTAGGACCCTGCAAGTCCTTACAGCCCCAGATGCCACCAGTCATCTGACACCCAGAGCCTGGGCCAATGACTTCGTTTTCCCCATGGAAAATGGCCTCCATTTCTGGCCACTCGCCCTGACCAAGAGGGTGGTGCCCAGCAAGAAATTTGCAAGCTTTGCTGGATTGCTCCAAATCTAAAGCTACCACTTGTTGTTCTATTTCTCTAGAGTCCCATCATGCTGTTCTCAGATTGCTAAAGTCCATACCTCCTCGGTGTGTTCTTATGGCTGCAGATCTTCACAGCACAGACGCTTTCTTCTGCATGCTGTTCTTTCCCAGTTCAGGGCTCCTTCAAGGCTCTCCCTGAATGGCTACGCCGCCCCCTTTTATCCCAGTTCTCTTCAATGCTCACAGCTGCAGCCCATCAAGGACAACCAGGACCTGTGGGACAGATATTCAAATAGAATCCATTTCCTCTACTCTAGCCAGTAAGTACTACCCTACAAGTCCTCAGAACCCCAAAGGCCACCTTTCATCTGACACCCAGACCCTGGGGAAAGGACTTCTTTTTCCCATGGCAAATGGCCTCCCTTGGCAGCCACTCACCCTGGCAGAAAGTGGGAGCCTAGCTAGAATGATGCAATCGTTGCTGGATTTTTCCAAAAGAAAAGCTGGCAGCAACTAGGGCCCTGGAAGTACTTAGAGCCTCAAACACCACCTTGAACATATTCCTGAGACCCTGGGGAAAGGACTTCGTTTTTCCCATGGGAAATGGCCTTCATTTGTGGCCACTTGGCCTGGCAGGCAGGGCAGTGCCAAGCCAGGAATCTACAAACTCTGCTGGATCCTTCCAGAACGAAAGCTGCCAGCAACTAGGACCCTGCAAGTCCTTAGAGCCCCAGACGCCACCTTTCATCTGACACCCAGAGCCTGGGCCAATGACTTCGTTTTCCCCATGGAAAATGGCCTCCATTTCTGGCCTCTCACCCTGACCAAGAGGGTGGTGCCCAGCAAGAAATTTGCAAGCTTTGCTGGATTGCTCCAAATCTAAAGCTACCACTTGTTGTTGTTCTATTTCTCTAGAGTCCCATCATGCTGTTCTCAGATTGCTAAAGTCCATACCTCCTCGGTGTGTTCTTATGGCTGCAGATCTTCACAGCACAGACGCTTTCTTCTGCATGCTGTTCTTTCCCAGTTCAGGGCTCCTTCAAGGCTCTCCCTGAATGGCTACGCCGCCCCCTTTTATCCCAGTTCTCTTCAATGCTCACAGCTGCAGCCCATCAAGGACAACCAGGACCTGTGGGACAGATATTCAAATAGAATCCATTTCCTCTACTCTAGCCAGTAAGTACTACCCTACAAGTCCTCAGAACCCCAAAGGCCACCTTTCATCTGACACCCAGACCCTGGGAAAGGACTTCTTTTTCCCATGGCAAATGGCCTCCCTTGGCAGCCACTCACCCTGGCAGAAAGTGGGAGCCTAGCTAGAATGATGCAATCGTTGCTGGATTTTTCCAAAAGAAAAGCTGGCAGCAACTAGGGCCCTGGAAGTACTTAGAGCCTCAAACGCCACCTTGAACATATTCCTGAGACCCTGGGGAAAGGACTTCGTTTTTCCCATGGAAAATGGCCTTCATTTGTGGCCACTTGGCCTGGCAGGCAGGGCAGTGCCAAGCCAGGAATCTACAAACTCTGCTGGATCCTTCCAGAACGAAAGCTGCCAGCAACTAGGACCCTGCAAGTCCTTGAGCCCCAGATGCCACCAGTCATCTGACACCCAGAGCCTGGGCCAATGACTTCGTTTTCCCCATGGAAAATGGCCTCCATTTCTGGCCACTCGCCCTGACCAAGAGGGTGGTGCCCAGCAAGAAATTTGCAAGCTTTGCTGGATTGCTCCAAATCAAAAGCTGCCACTTGTTGTTGTTCTATTTCTCTAGAGTCCCATCATGCTGTTCTCAGATTGCTAAAGTCCATACCTCCTCGGTGTGTTCTTATGGCTGCAGATCTTCACAGCACAGACGCTTTCTTCTGCATGCTGTTCTTTCCCAGTTCAGGGCTCCTTCAAGGCTCTCCCTGAATGGCTACGCCGCCCCCTTTTATCCCAGTTCTCTTCAATGCTCACAGCTGCAGCCCATCAAGGACAACCAGGACCTGTGGGACAGATATTCAAATAGAATCCATTTCCTCTACTCTAGCCAGTAAGTACTACCCTACAAGTCCTCAGAACCCCAAAGGCCACCTTTCATCTGACACCCAGACCCTGGGGAAAGGACTTCTTTTTCCCATGGCAAATGGCCTCCCTTGGCAGCCACTCACCCTGGCAGAAAGTGGGAGCCTAGCTAGAATGATGCAATCGTTGCTGGATTTTTCCAAAAGAAAAGCTGGCAGCAACTAGGGCCCTGGAAGTACTTAGAGCCTCAAACGCCACCTTGAACATATTCCTGAGACCCTGGGGAAAGGACTTCGTTTTTCCCATGGGAAATGGCCTTCATTTGTGGCCACTTGGCCTGGCAGGCAGGGCAGTGCCAAGCCAGGAATCTACAAACTATGCTGGATCCTTCCAGAACGAAAGCTGCCAGCAACTAGGACCCTGCAAGTCCTTAGAGCCCCAGACGCCACCTTTCATCTGACACCCAGAGCCTGGGCCAATGACTTCGTTTTCCCCATGGAAAATGGCCTCCATTTCTGGCCTCTCACCCTGACCAAGAGGGTGGTGCCCAGCAAGAAATTTGCAAGCTTTGCTGGATTGCTCCAAATCTAAAGCTACCACTTGTTGTTGTTCTATTTCTCTAGAGTCCCATCATGCTGTTCTCAGATTGCTAAAGTCCATACCTCCTCGGTGTGTTCTTATGGCTGCAGATCTTCACAGCACAGACGCTTTCTTCTGCATGCTGTTCTTTCCCAGTTCAGGGCTCCTTCAAGGCTCTCCCTGAATGGCTACGCCGCCCCCTTTTATCCCAGTTCTCTTCAATGCTCACAGCTGCAGCCCATCAAGGACAACCAGGACCTGTGGGACAGATATTCAAATAGAATCCATTTCCTCTACTCTAGCCAGTAAGTACTACCCTACAAGTCCTCAGAACCCCAAAGGCCACCTTTCATCTGACACCCAGACCCTGGGGAAAGGACTTCTTTTTCCCATGGCAAATGGCCTCCCTTGGCAGCCACTCACCCTGGCAGAAAGTGGGAGCCTAGCTAGAATGATGCAATCGTTGCTGGATTTTTCCAAAAGAAAAGCTGGCAGCAACTAGGGCCCTGGAAGTACTTAGAGCCTCAAACGCCACCTTGAACATATTCCTGAGACCCTGGGGAAAGGACTTCGTTTTTCCCATGGAAAATGGCCTTCATTTGTGGCCACTCTGCCTGGCAGGCAGGGCAGTGCCAAGCCAGGAATCTACAAACTCTGCTGGATCCTTCCAGAACGAAAGCTGCCAGCAACTAGGACCCTGCAAGTCCTTACAGCCCCAGATGCCACCAGTCATCTGACACCCAGAGCCTGGGCCAATGACTTCGTTTTCCCCATGGAAAATGGCCTCCATTTCTGGCCACTCGCCCTGACCAAGAGGGTGGTGCCCAGCAAGAAATTTGCAAGCTTTGCTGGATTGCTCCAAATCTAAAGCTACCACTTGTTGTTGTTCTATTTCTCTAGAGTCCCATCATGCTGTTCTCAGATTGCTAAAGTCCATACCTCCTCGGTGTGTTCTTATGGCTGCAGATCTTCACAGCACAGACGCTTTCTTCTGCATGCTGTTCTTTCCCAGTTCAGGGCTCCTTCAAGGCTCTCCCTGAATGGCTACGCCGCCCCCTTTTATCCCAGTTCTCTTCAATGCTCACAGCTGCAGCCCATCAAGGACAACCAGGACCTGTGGGACAGATATTCAAATAGAATCCATTTCCTCTACTCTAGCCAGTAAGTACTACCCTACAAGTCCTCAGAACCCCAAAGGCCACCTTTCATCTGACACCCAGACCCTGGGGAAAGGACTTCTTTTTCCCATGGCAAATGGCCTCCCTTGGCAGCCACTCACCCTGGCAGAAAGTGGGAGCCTAGCTAGAATGATGCAATCGTTGCTGGATTTTTCCAAAAGAAAAGCTGGCAGCAACTAGGGCCCTGGAAGTACTTAGAGCCTCAAACGCCACCTTGAACATATTCCTGAGACCCTGGGGAAAGGACTTCTTTTTCCCATGGAAAATGGCCTTCATTTGTGGCCACTTGGCCTGGCAGGCAGGGCAGTGCCAAGCCAGGAATCTACAAACTCTGCTGGATCCTTCCAGAACGAAAGCTGCCAGCAACTAGGACCCTGCAAGTCCTTAGAGCCCCAGATGCCACCAGTCATCTGACACCCAGAGCCTGGGCCAATGACTTCGTTTTCCCCATGGAAAATGGCCTCCATTTCTGGCCACTCGCCCTGACCAAGAGGGTGGTGCCCAGCAAGAAATTTGCAAGCTTTGCTGGATTGCTCCAAATCGAAAGCTGCCACTTGTTGTTGTTCTATTTCTCTAGAGTCCCATCATGCTGTTCTCAGATTGCTAAAGTCCATACCTCCTCGGTGTGTTCTTATGGCTGCAGATCTTCACAGCACAGACGCTTTCTTCTGCATGCTGTTCTTTCCCAGTTCAGGGCTCCTTCAAGGCTCTCCCTGAATGGCTACGCCGCCCCCTTTTATCCCAGTTCTCTTCAATGCTCACAGCTGCAGCCCATCAAGGACAACCAGGACCTGTGGGGCAAAGCCTCTAGACAGATATTCAAATAGAATCCATTTCCTCTACTCTAGCCAGTAAGTACTACCCTACAAGTCCTCAGAACCCCAAAGGCCACCTTTCATCTGACACCCAGACCCTGGGGAAAGGACTTCTTTTTCCCATGGCAAATGGCCTCCCTTGGCAGCCACTCACCCTGGCAGAAAGTGGGAGCCTAGCTAGAATGATGCAATCGTTGCTGGATTTTTCCAAAAGAAAAGCTGGCAGCAACTAGGGCCCTGGAAGTACTTAGAGCCTCAAACGCCACCTTGAACATATTCCTGAGACCCTGGGGAAAGGACTTCGTTTTTCCCATGGAAAATGGCCTTCATTTGTGGCCACTCTGCCTGGCAGGCAGGGCAGTGCCAAGCCAGGAATCTACAAACTCTGCTGGATCCTTCCAGAACGAAAGCTGCCAGCAACTAGGACCCTGCAAGTCCTTAGAGCCCCAGATGCCACCAGTCATCTGACACCCAGAGCCTGGGCCAATGACTTCGTTTTCCCCATGGAAAATGGCCTCCATTTCTGGCCACTCGCCCTGACCAAGAGGGTGGTGCCCAGCAAGAAATTTGCAAGCTTTGCTGGATTGCTCCAAATCTAAAGCTACCACTTGTTGTTGTTCTATTTCTCTAGAGTCCCATCATGCTGTTCTCAGATTGCTAAAGTCCATACCTCCTCGGTGTGTTCTTATGGCTGCAGATCTTCACAGCACAGACGCTTTCTTCTGCATGCTGTTCTTTCCCAGTTCAGGGCTCCTTCAAGGCTCTCCCTGAATGGCTACGCCGCCCCCTTTTATCCCAGTTCTCTTCAATGCTCACAGCTGCAGCCCATCAAGGACAACCAGGACCTGTGGGACAGATATTCAAATAGAATCCATTTCCTCTACTCTAGCCAGTAAGTACTACCCTACAAGTCCTCAGAACCCCAAAGGCCACCTTTCATCTGACACCCAGACCCTGGGGAAAGGACTTCTTTTTCCCATGGCAAATGGCCTCCCTTGGCAGCCACTCACCCTGGCAGAAAGTGGGAGCCTAGCTAGAATGATGCAATCGTTGCTGGATTTTTCCAAAAGAAAAGCTGGCAGCAACTAGGGCCCTGGAAGTACTTAGAGCCTCAAACGCCACCTTGAACATATTCCTGAGACCCTGGGGAAAGGACTTCGTTTTTCCCATGGAAAATGGCCTTCATTTGTGGCCACTTGGCCTGGCAGGCAGGGCAGTGCCAAGCCAGGAATCTACAAACTCTGCTGGATCCTTCCAGAACGAAAGCTGCCAGCAACTAGGACCCTGCAAGTCCTTACAGCCCCAGATGCCACCAGTCATCTGACACCCAGAGCCTGGGCCAATGACTTCGTTTTCCCCATGGAAAATGGCCTCCATTTCTGGCCACTCGCCCTGACCAAGAGGGTGGTGCCCAGCAAGAAATTTGCAAGCTTTGCTGGATTGCTCCAAATCTAAAGCTACCACTTGTTGTTCTATTTCTCTAGAGTCCCATCATGCTGTTCTCAGATTGCTAAAGTCCATACCTCCTCGGTGTGTTCTTATGGCTGCAGATCTTCACAGCACAGACGCTTTCTTCTGCATGCTGTTCTTTCCCAGTTCAGGGCTCCTTCAAGGCTCTCCCTGAATGGCTACGCCGCCCCCTTTTATCCCAGTTCTCCTTCAATGCTCACAGCTGCAGCCCATCAAGGACAACCAGGACCTGTGGGACAGATATTCAAATAGAATCCATTTCCTCTACTCTAGCCAGTAAGTACTACCCTACAAGTCCTCAGAACCCCAAAGGCCACCTTTCATCTGACACCCAGACCCTGGGGAAAGGACTTCTTTTCCCATGGCAAATGGCCTCCCTTGGCAGCCACTCACCCTGGCAGAAAGTGGGAGCCTAGCTAGAATGATGCAATCGTTGCTGGATTTTTCCAAAAGAAAAGCTGGCAGCAACTAGGGCCCTGGAAGTACTTAGAGCCTCAAACACCACCTTGAACATATTCCTGAGACCCTGGGGAAAGGACTTCGTTTTTCCCATGGGAAATGGCCTTCATTTGTGGCCACTTGGCCTGGCAGGCAGGGCAGTGCCAAGCCAGGAATCTACAAACTCTGCTGGATCCTTCCAGAACGAAAGCTGCCAGCAACTAGGACCCTGCAAGTCCTTAGAGCCCCAGACGCCACCTTTCATCTGACACCCAGAGCCTGGGCCAATGACTTCGTTTTCCCCATGGAAAATGGCCTCCATTTCTGGCCTCTCACCCTGACCAAGAGGGTGGTGCCCAGCAAGAAATTTGCAAGCTTTGCTGGATTGCTCCAAATCTAAAGCTACCACTTGTTGTTGTTCTATTTCTCTAGAGTCCCATCATGCTGTTCTCAGATTGCTAAAGTCCATACCTCCTCGGTGTGTTCTTATGGCTGCAGATCTTCACAGCACAGACGCTTTCTTCTGCATGCTGTTCTTTCCCAGTTCAGGGCTCCTTCAAGGCTCTCCCTGAATGGCTACGCCGCCCCCTTTTATCCCAGTTCTCTTCAATGCTCACAGCTGCAGCCCATCAAGGACAACCAGGACCTGTGGGACAGATATTCAAATAGAATCCATTTCCTCTACTCTAGCCAGTAAGTACTACCCTACAAGTCCTCAGAACCCCAAAGGCCACCTTTCATCTGACACCCAGACCCTGGGGAAAGGACTTCTTTTTCCCATGGCAAATGGCCTCCCTTGGCAGCCACTCACCCTGGCAGAAAGTGGGAGCCTAGCTAGAATGATGCAATCGTTGCTGGATTTTTCCAAAAGAAAAGCTGGCAGCAACTAGGGCCCTGGAAGTACTTAGAGCCTCAAACGCCACCTTGAACATATTCCTGAGACCCTGGGGAAAGGACTTCGTTTTTCCCATGGAAAATGGCCTTCATTTGTGGCCACTTGGCCTGGCAGGCAGGGCAGTGCCAAGCCAGGAATCTACAAACTCTGCTGGATCCTTCCAGAACGAAAGCTGCCAGCAACTAGGACCCTGCAAGTCCTTAGAGCCCCAGATGCCACCAGTCATCTGACACCCAGAGCCTGGGCCAATGACTTCGTTTTCCCCATGGAAAATGGCCTCCATTTCTGGCCACTCGCCCTGACCAAGAGGGTGGTGCCCAGCAAGAAATTTGCAAGCTTTGCTGGATTGCTCCAAATCAAAAGCTGCCACTTGTTGTTGTTCTATTTCTCTAGAGTCCCATCATGCTGTTCTCAGATTGCTAAAGTCCATACCTCCTCGGTGTGTTCTTATGGCTGCAGATCTTCACAGCACAGACGCTTTCTTCTGCATGCTGTTCTTTCCCAGTTCAGGGCTCCTTCAAGGCTCTCCCTGAATGGCTACGCCGCCCCCTTTTATCCCAGTTCTCTTCAATGCTCACAGCTGCAGCCCATCAAGGACAACCAGGACCTGTGGGACAGATATTCAAATAGAATCCATTTCCTCTACTCTAGCCAGTAAGTACTACCCTACAAGTCCTCAGAACCCCAAAGGCCACCTTTCATCTGACACCCAGACCCTGGGGAAAGGACTTCTTTTTCCCATGGCAAATGGCCTCCCTTGGCAGCCACTCACCCTGGCAGAAAGTGGGAGCCTAGCTAGAATGATGCAATCGTTGCTGGATTTTTCCAAAAGAAAAGCTGGCAGCAACTAGGGCCCTGGAAGTACTTAGAGCCTCAAACGCCACCTTGAACATATTCCTGAGACCCTGGGGAAAGGACTTCGTTTTTCCCATGGAAAATGGCCTTCATTTGTGGCCACTCTGCCTGGCAGGCAGGGCAGTGCCAAGCCAGGAATCTACAAACTCTGCTGGATCCTTCCAGAACGAAAGCTGCCAGCAACTAGGACCCTGCAAGTCCTTACAGCCCCAGATGCCACCAGTCATCTGACACCCAGAGCCTGGGCCAATGACTTCGTTTTCCCCATGGAAAATGGCCTCCATTTCTGGCCACTCGCCCTGACCAAGAGGGTGGTGCCCAGCAAGAAATTTGCAAGCTTTGCTGGATTGCTCCAAATCTAAAGCTACCACTTGTTGTTGTTCTATTTCTCTAGAGTCCCATCATGCTGTTCTCAGATTGCTAAAGTCCATACCTCCTCGGTGTGTTCTTATGGCTGCAGATCTTCACAGCACAGACGCTTTCTTCTGCATGCTGTTCTTTCCCAGTTCAGGGCTCCTTCAAGGCTCTCCCTGAATGGCTACGCCGCCCCCTTTTATCCCAGTTCTCTTCAATGCTCACAGCTGCAGCCCATCAAGGACAACCAGGACCTGTGGGACAGATATTCAAATAGAATCCATTTCCTCTACTCTAGCCAGTAAGTACTACCCTACAAGTCCTCAGAACCCCAAAGGCCACCTTTCATCTGACACCCAGACCCTGGGGAAAGGACTTCTTTTTCCCATGGCAAATGGCCTCCCTTGGCAGCCACTCACCCTGGCAGAAAGTGGGAGCCTAGCTAGAATGATGCAATCGTTGCTGGATTTTTCCAAAAGAAAAGCTGGCAGCAACTAGGGCCCTGGAAGTACTTAGAGCCTCAAACGCCACCTTGAACATATTCCTGAGACCCTGGGGAAAGGACTTCGTTTTTCCATGGAAAATGGCCTTCATTTGTGGCCACTCTGCCTGGCAGGCAGGGCAGTGCCAAGCCAGGAATCTACAAACTCTGCTGGATCCTTCCAGAACGAAAGCTGCCAGCAACTAGGACCCTGCAAGTCCTTACAGCCCCAGATGCCACCAGTCATCTGACACCCAGAGCCTGGGCCAATGACTTCGTTTTCCCCATGGAAAATGGCCTCCATTTCTGGCCACTCGCCCTGACCAAGAGGGTGGTGCCCAGCAAGAAATTTGCAAGCTTTGCTGGATTGCTCCAAATCTAAAGCTACCACTTGTTGTTGTTCTATTTCTCTAGAGTCCCATCATGCTGTTCTCAGATTGCTAAAGTCCATACCTCCTCGGTGTGTTCTTATGGCTGCAGATCTTCACAGCACAGACGCTTTCTTCTGCATGCTGTTCTTTCCCAGTTCAGGGCTCCTTCAAGGCTCTCCCTGAATGGCTACGCCGCCCCCTTTTATCCCAGTTCTCTTCAATGCTCACAGCTGCAGCCCATCAAGGACAACCAGGACCTGTGGGACAGATATTCAAATAGAATCCATTTCCTCTACTCTAGCCAGTAAGTACTACCCTACAAGTCCTCAGAACCCCAAAGGCCACCTTTCATCTGACACCCAGACCCTGGGGAAAGGACTTCTTTTTCCCATGGCAAATGGCCTCCCTTGGCAGCCACTCACCCTGGCAGAAAGTGGGAGCCTAGCTAGAATGATGCAATCGTTGCTGGATTTTTCCAAAAGAAAAGCTGGCAGCAACTAGGGCCCTGGAAGTACTTAGAGCCTCAAACGCCACCTTGAACATATTCCTGAGACCCTGGGGAAAGGACTTCGTTTTTCCCATGGAAAATGGCCTTCATTTGTGGCCACTTGGCCTGGCAGGCAGGGCAGTGCCAAGCCAGGAATCTACAAACTCTGCTGGATCCTTCCAGAACGAAAGCTGCCAGCAACTAGGACCCTGCAAGTCCTTACAGCCCCAGATGCCACCAGTCATCTGACACCCAGAGCCTGGGCCAATGACTTCGTTTTCCCCATGGAAAATGGCCTCCATTTCTGGCCACTCGCCCTGACCAAGAGGGTGGTGCCCAGCAAGAAATTTGCAAGCTTTGCTGGATTGCTCCAAATCTAAAGCTACCACTTGTTGTTCTATTTCTCTAGAGTCCCATCATGCTGTTCTCAGATTGCTAAAGTCCATACCTCCTCGGTGTGTTCTTATGGCTGCAGATCTTCACAGCACAGACGCTTTCTTCTGCATGCTGTTCTTTCCCAGTTCAGGGCTCCTTCAAGGCTCTCCCTGAATGGCTACGCCGCCCCCTTTTATCCCAGTTCTCTTCAATGCTCACAGCTGCAGCCCATCAAGGACAACCAGGACCTGTGGGACAGATATTCAAATAGAATCCATTTCCTCTACTCTAGCCAGTAAGTACTACCCTACAAGTCCTCAGAACCCCAAAGGCCACCTTTCATCTGACACCCAGACCCTGGGGAAAGGACTTCTTTTTCCCATGGCAAATGGCCTCCCTTGGCAGCCACTCACCCTGGCAGAAAGTGGGAGCCTAGCTAGAATGATGCAATCGTTGCTGGATTTTTCCAAAAGAAAAGCTGGCAGCAACTAGGGCCCTGGAAGTACTTAGAGCCTCAAACGCCACCTTGAACATATTCCTGAGACCCTGGGGAAAGGACTTCGTTTTTCCCATGGAAAATGGCCTTCATTTGTGGCCACTCTGCCTGGCAGGCAGGGCAGTGCCAAGCCAGGAATCTACAAACTCTGCTGGATCCTTCCAGAACGAAAGCTGCCAGCAACTAGGACCCTGCAAGTCCTTACAGCCCCAGATGCCACCAGTCATCTGACACCCAGAGCCTGGGCCAATGACTTCGTTTTCCCCATGGAAAATGGCCTCCATTTCTGGCCACTCGCCCTGACCAAGAGGGTGGTGCCCAGCAAGAAATTTGCAAGCTTTGCTGGATTGCTCCAAATCTAAAGCTACCACTTGTTGTTGTTCTATTTCTCTAGAGTCCCATCATGCTGTTCTCAGATTGCTAAAGTCCATACCTCCTCGGTGTGTTCTTATGGCTGCAGATCTTCACAGCACAGACGCTTTCTTCTGCATGCTGTTCTTTCCCAGTTCAGGGCTCCTTCAAGGCTCTCCCTGAATGGCTACGCCGCCCCCTTTTATCCCAGTTCTCTTCAATGCTCACAGCTGCAGCCCATCAAGGACAACCAGGACCTGTGGGACAGATATTCAAATAGAATCCATTTCCTCTACTCTAGCCAGTAAGTACTACCCTACAAGTCCTCAGAACCCCAAAGGCCACCTTTCATCTGACACCCAGACCCTGGGGAAAGGACTTCTTTTTCCCATGGCAAATGGCCTCCCTTGGCAGCCACTCACCCTGGCAGAAAGTGGGAGCCTAGCTAGAATGATGCAATCGTTGCTGGATTTTTCCAAAAGAAAAGCTGGCAGCAACTAGGGCCCTGGAAGTACTTAGAGCCTCAAACGCCACCTTGAACATATTCCTGAGACCCTGGGGAAAGGACTTCGTTTTTCCCATGGAAAATGGCCTTCATTTGTGGCCACTTGGCCTGGCAGGCAGGGCAGTGCCAAGCCAGGAATCTACAAACTCTGCTGGATCCTTCCAGAACGAAAGCTGCCAGCAACTAGGACCCTGCAAGTCCTTACAGCCCCAGATGCCACCAGTCATCTGACACCCAGAGCCTGGGCCAATGACTTCGTTTTCCCCATGGAAAATGGCCTCCATTTCTGGCCACTCGCCCTGACCAAGAGGGTGGTGCCCAGCAAGAAATTTGCAAGCTTTGCTGGATTGCTCCAAATCGAAAGCTGCCACTTGTTGTTGTTTTATTTCTCTAGAGTCCCATCATGCTGTTCTCAGATTGCTAAAGTCCATACCTCCTCGGTGTGTTCTTATGGCTGCAGATCTTCACAGCACAGACGCTTTCTTCTGCATGCTGTTCTTTCCCAGTTCAGGGCTCCTTCAAGGCTCTCCCTGAATGGCTACGCCGCCCCCTTTTATCCCAGTTCTCTTCAATGCTCACAGCTGCAGCCCATCAAGGACAACCAGGACCTGTGGGGCAAAGCCTCTAGACAGATATTCAAATAGAATCCATTTCCTCTACTCTAGCCAGTAAGTACTACCCTACAAGTCCTCAGAACCCCAAAGGCCACCTTTCATCTGACACCCAGACCCTGGGGAAAGGACTTCTTTTTCCCATGGCAAATGGCCTCCCTTGGCAGCCACTCACCCTGGCAGAAAGTGGGAGCCTAGCTAGAATGATGCAATCGTTGCTGGATTTTTCCAAAAGAAAAGCTGGCAGCAACTAGGGCCCTGGAAGTACTTAGAGCCTCAAACGCCACCTTGAACATATTACTGAGACCCTGGGGAAAGGACTTCGTTTTTCCCATGGAAAATGGCCTTCATTTGTGGCCACTTGGCCTGGCAGGCAGGGCAGTGCCAAGCCAGGAATCTACAAACTGTGCTGGATCCTTCCAGAACGAAAGCTGCCAGCAACTAGGACCCTGCAAGTCCTTAGAGCCCCAGATGCCACCAGTCATCTGACACCCAGAGCCTGGGCCAATGACTTCGTTTTCCCCATGGAAAATGGCCTCCATTTCTGGCCACTCGCCCTGACCAAGAGGGTGGTGCCCAGCAAGAAATTTGCAAGCTTTGCTGGATTGCTCCAAATCGAAAGCTGCCACTTGTTGTTGTTCTATTTCTCTAGAGTCCCATCATGCTGTTCTCAGATTGCTAAAGTCCATACCTCCTCGGTGTGTTCTTATGGCTGCAGATCTTCACAGCACAGACGCTTTCTTCTGCATGCTGTTCTTTCCCAGTTCAGGGCTCCTTCAAGGCTCTCCCTGAATGGCTACGCCGCCCCCTTTTATCCCAGTTCTCTTCAATGCTCACAGCTGCAGCCCATCAAGGACAACCAGGACCTGTGGGACAGATATTCAAATAGAATCCATTTCCTCTACTCTAGCCAGTAAGTACTACCCTACAAGTCCTCAGAACCCCAAAGGCCACCTTTCATCTGACACCCAGACCCTGGGGAAAGGACTTCTTTTTCCCATGGCAAATGGCCTCCCTTGGCAGCCACTCACCCTGGCAGAAAGTGGGAGCCTAGCTAGAATGATGCAATCGTTGCTGGATTTTTCCAAAAGAAAAGCTGGCAGCAGCTAGGGCCCTGGAAGTACTTAGAGCCTCAAACGCCACCTTGAACATATTCCTGAGACCCTGGGGAAAGGACTTCTTTTTCCCATGGAAAATGGCCTTCATTTGTGGCAACTCTGCCTGGCAGGCAGGGCAGTGCCAAGCCAGGAATCTACAAACTGTGCTGGATCCTTCCAGAACGAAAGCTGCCAGCAACTAGGACCCTGCAAGTCCTTAGAGCCCCAGATGCCACCAGTCATCTGACACCCAGAGCCTGGGCCAATGACTTCGTTTTCCCCATGGAAAATGGCCTCCATTTCTGGCCACTCGCCCTGACCAAGAGGGTGGTGCCCAGCAAGAAATTTGCAAGCTTTGCTGGATTGCTCCAAATCAAAAGCTGCCACTTGTTGTTGTTCTATTTCTCTAGAGTCCCATCATGCTGTTCTCAGATTGCTAAAGTCCATACCTCCTCGGTGTGTTCTTATGGCTGCAGATCTTCACAGCACAGACGCTTTCTTCTGCATGCTGTTCTTTCCCAGTTCAGGGCTCCTTCAAGGCTCTCCCTGAATGGCTACGCCGCCCCCTTTTATCCCAGTTCTCTTCAATGCTCACAGCTGCAGCCCATCAAGGACAACCAGGACCTGTGGGACAGATATTCAAATAGAATCCATTTCCTCTACTCTAGCCAGTAAGTACTACCCTACAAGTCCTCAGAACCCCAAAGGCCACCTTTCATCTGACACCCAGACCCTGGGGAAAGGACTTCTTTTTCCCATGGCAAATGGCCTCCCTTGGCAGCCACTCACCCTGGCAGAAAGTGGGAGCCTAGCTAGAATGATGCAATCGTTGCTGGATTTTTCCAAAAGAAAAGCTGGCAGCAACTAGGGCCCTGGAAGTACTTAGAGCCTCAAACGCCACCTTGAACATATTCCTGAGACCCTGGGGAAAGGACTTCGTTTTTCCCATGGAAAATGGCCTTCATTTGTGGCCACTCTGCCTGGCAGGCAGGGCAGTGCCAAGCCAGGAATCTACAAACTCTGCTGGATCCTTCCAGAACGAAAGCTGCCAGCAACTAGGACCCTGCAAGTCCTTACAGCCCCAGATGCCACCAGTCATCTGACACCCAGAGCCTGGGCCAATGACTTCGTTTTCCCCATGGAAAATGGCCTCCATTTCTGGCCACTCGCCCTGACCAAGAGGGTGGTGCCCAGCAAGAAATTTGCAAGCTTTGCTGGATTGCTCCAAATCTAAAGCTACCACTTGTTGTTGTTCTATTTCTCTAGAGTCCCATCATGCTGTTCTCAGATTGCTAAAGTCCATACCTCCTCGGTGTGTTCTTATGGCTGCAGATCTTCACAGCACAGACGCTTTCTTCTGCATGCTGTTCTTTCCCAGTTCAGGGCTCCTTCAAGGCTCTCCCTGAATGGCTACGCCGCCCCCTTTTATCCCAGTTCTCTTCAATGCTCACAGCTGCAGCCCATCAAGGACAACCAGGACCTGTGGGACAGATATTCAAATAGAATCCATTTCCTCTACTCTAGCCAGTAAGTACTACCCTACAAGTCCTCAGAACCCCAAAGGCCACCTTTCATCTGACACCCAGACCCTGGGGAAAGGACTTCTTTTTCCCATGGCAAATGGCCTCCCTTGGCAGCCACTCACCCTGGCAGAAAGTGGGAGCCTAGCTAGAATGATGCAATCGTTGCTGGATTTTTCCAAAAGAAAAGCTGGCAGCAACTAGGGCCCTGGAAGTACTTAGAGCCTCAAACGCCACCTTGAACATATTCCTGAGACCCTGGGGAAAGGACTTCGTTTTTCCCATGGAAAATGGCCTTCATTTGTGGCCACTCTGCCTGGCAGGCAGGGCAGTGCCAAGCCAGGAATCTACAAACTCTGCTGGATCCTTCCAGAACGAAAGCTGCCAGCAACTAGGACCCTGCAAGTCCTTACAGCCCCAGATGCCACCAGTCATCTGACACCCAGAGCCTGGGCCAATGACTTCGTTTTCCCCATGGAAAATGGCCTCCATTTCTGGCCACTCGCCCTGACCAAGAGGGTGGTGCCCAGCAAGAAATTTGCAAGCTTTGCTGGATTGCTCCAAATCTAAAGCTACCACTTGTTGTTGTTCTATTTCTCTAGAGTCCCATCATGCTGTTCTCAGATTGCTAAAGTCCATACCTCCTCGGTGTGTTCTTATGGCTGCAGATCTTCACAGCACAGACGCTTTCTTCTGCATGCTGTTCTTTCCCAGTTCAGGGCTCCTTCAAGGCTCTCCCTGAATGGCTACGCCGCCCCCTTTTATCCCAGTTCTCTTCAATGCTCACAGCTGCAGCCCATCAAGGACAACCAGGACCTGTGGGACAGATATTCAAATAGAATCCATTTCCTCTACTCTAGCCAGTAAGTACTACCCTACAAGTCCTCAGAACCCCAAAGGCCACCTTTCATCTGACACCCAGACCCTGGGGAAAGGACTTCTTTTTCCCATGGCAAATGGCCTCCCTTGGCAGCCACTCACCCTGGCAGAAAGTGGGAGCCTAGCTAGAATGATGCAATCGTTGCTGGATTTTTCCAAAAGAAAAGCTGGCAGCAACTAGGGCCCTGGAAGTACTTAGAGCCTCAAACGCCACCTTGAACATATTCCTGAGACCCTGGGGAAAGGACTTCGTTTTTCCCATGGAAAATGGCCTTCATTTGTGGCCACTTGGCCTGGCAGGCAGGGCAGTGCCAAGCCAGGAATCTACAAACTCTGCTGGATCCTTCCAGAACGAAAGCTGCCAGCAACTAGGACCCTGCAAGTCCTTACAGCCCCAGATGCCACCAGTCATCTGACACCCAGAGCCTGGGCCAATGACTTCGTTTTCCCCATGGAAAATGGCCTCCATTTCTGGCCACTCGCCCTGACCAAGAGGGTGGTGCCCAGCAAGAAATTTGCAAGCTTTGCTGGATTGCTCCAAATCTAAAGCTACCACTTGTTGTTCTATTTCTCTAGAGTCCCATCATGCTGTTCTCAGATTGCTAAAGTCCATACCTCCTCGGTGTGTTCTTATGGCTGCAGATCTTCACAGCACAGACGCTTTCTTCTGCATGCTGTTCTTTCCCAGTTCAGGGCTCCTTCAAGGCTCTCCCTGAATGGCTACGCCGCCCCCTTTTATCCCAGTTCTCTTCAATGCTCACAGCTGCAGCCCATCAAGGACAACCAGGACCTGTGGGACAGATATTCAAATAGAATCCATTTCCTCTACTCTAGCCAGTAAGTACTACCCTACAAGTCCTCAGAACCCCAAAGGCCACCTTTCATCTGACACCCAGACCCTGGGGAAAGGACTTCTTTTTCCCATGGCAAATGGCCTCCCTTGGCAGCCACTCACCCTGGCAGAAAGTGGGAGCCTAGCTAGAATGATGCAATCGTTGCTGGATTTTTCCAAAAGAAAAGCTGGCAGCAACTAGGGCCCTGGAAGTACTTAGAGCCTCAAACGCCACCTTGAACATATTCCTGAGACCCTGGGGAAAGGACTTCGTTTTTCCCATGGAAAATGGCCTTCATTTGTGGCCACTCTGCCTGGCAGGCAGGGCAGTGCCAAGCCAGGAATCTACAAACTCTGCTGGATCCTTCCAGAACGAAAGCTGCCAGCAACTAGGACCCTGCAAGTCCTTACAGCCCCAGATGCCACCAGTCATCTGACACCCAGAGCCTGGGCCAATGACTTCGTTTTCCCCATGGAAAATGGCCTCCATTTCTGGCCACTCGCCCTGACCAAGAGGGTGGTGCCCAGCAAGAAATTTGCAAGCTTTGCTGGATTGCTCCAAATCTAAAGCTACCACTTGTTGTTGTTCTATTTCTCTAGAGTCCCATCATGCTGTTCTCAGATTGCTAAAGTCCATACCTCCTCGGTGTGTTCTTATGGCTGCAGATCTTCACAGCACAGACGCTTTCTTCTGCATGCTGTTCTTTCCCAGTTCAGGGCTCCTTCAAGGCTCTCCCTGAATGGCTACGCCGCCCCCTTTTATCCCAGTTCTCTTCAATGCTCACAGCTGCAGCCCATCAAGGACAACCAGGACCTGTGGGACAGATATTCAAATAGAATCCATTTCCTCTACTCTAGCCAGTAAGTACTACCCTACAAGTCCTCAGAACCCCAAAGGCCACCTTTCATCTGACACCCAGACCCTGGGGAAAGGACTTCTTTTTCCCATGGCAAATGGCCTCCCTTGGCAGCCACTCACCCTGGCAGAAAGTGGGAGCCTAGCTAGAATGATGCAATCGTTGCTGGATTTTTCCAAAAGAAAAGCTGGCAGCAACTAGGGCCCTGGAAGTACTTAGAGCCTCAAACGCCACCTTGAACATATTCCTGAGACCCTGGGGAAAGGACTTCGTTTTTCCCATGGAAAATGGCCTTCATTTGTGGCCACTTGGCCTGGCAGGCAGGGCAGTGCCAAGCCAGGAATCTACAAACTCTGCTGGATCCTTCCAGAACGAAAGCTGCCAGCAACTAGGACCCTGCAAGTCCTTACAGCCCCAGATGCCACCAGTCATCTGACACCCAGAGCCTGGGCCAATGACTTCGTTTTCCCCATGGAAAATGGCCTCCATTTCTGGCCACTCGCCCTGACCAAGAGGGTGGTGCCCAGCAAGAAATTTGCAAGCTTTGCTGGATTGCTCCAAATCGAAAGCTGCCACTTGTTGTTGTTTTATTTCTCTAGAGTCCCATCATGCTGTTCTCAGATTGCTAAAGTCCATACCTCCTCGGTGTGTTCTTATGGCTGCAGATCTTCACAGCACAGACGCTTTCTTCTGCATGCTGTTCTTTCCCAGTTCAGGGCTCCTTCAAGGCTCTCCCTGAATGGCTACGCCGCCCCCTTTTATCCCAGTTCTCTTCAATGCTCACAGCTGCAGCCCATCAAGGACAACCAGGACCTGTGGGGCAAAGCCTCTAGACAGATATTCAAATAGAATCCATTTCCTCTACTCTAGCCAGTAAGTACTACCCTACAAGTCCTCAGAACCCCAAAGGCCACCTTTCATCTGACACCCAGACCCTGGGGAAAGGACTTCTTTTTCCCATGGCAAATGGCCTCCCTTGGCAGCCACTCACCCTGGCAGAAAGTGGGAGCCTAGCTAGAATGATGCAATCGTTGCTGGATTTTTCCAAAAGAAAAGCTGGCAGCAACTAGGGCCCTGGAAGTACTTAGAGCCTCAAACGCCACCTTGAACATATTACTGAGACCCTGGGGAAAGGACTTCGTTTTTCCCATGGAAAATGGCCTTCATTTGTGGCCACTTGGCCTGGCAGGCAGGGCAGTGCCAAGCCAGGAATCTACAAACTGTGCTGGATCCTTCCAGAACGAAAGCTGCCAGCAACTAGGACCCTGCAAGTCCTTAGAGCCCCAGATGCCACCAGTCATCTGACACCCAGAGCCTGGGCCAATGACTTCGTTTTCCCCATGGAAAATGGCCTCCATTTCTGGCCACTCGCCCTGACCAAGAGGGTGGTGCCCAGCAAGAAATTTGCAAGCTTTGCTGGATTGCTCCAAATCGAAAGCTGCCACTTGTTGTTGTTCTATTTCTCTAGAGTCCCATCATGCTGTTCTCAGATTGCTAAAGTCCATACCTCCTCGGTGTGTTCTTATGGCTGCAGATCTTCACAGCACAGACGCTTTCTTCTGCATGCTGTTCTTTCCCAGTTCAGGGCTCCTTCAAGGCTCTCCCTGAATGGCTACGCCGCCCCCTTTTATCCCAGTTCTCTTCAATGCTCACAGCTGCAGCCCATCAAGGACAACCAGGACCTGTGGGACAGATATTCAAATAGAATCCATTTCCTCTACTCTAGCCAGTAAGTACTACCCTACAAGTCCTCAGAACCCCAAAGGCCACCTTTCATCTGACACCCAGACCCTGGGGAAAGGACTTCTTTTTCCCATGGCAAATGGCCTCCCTTGGCAGCCACTCACCCTGGCAGAAAGTGGGAGCCTAGCTAGAATGATGCAATCGTTGCTGGATTTTTCCAAAAGAAAAGCTGGCAGCAGCTAGGGCCCTGGAAGTACTTAGAGCCTCAAACGCCACCTTGAACATATTCCTGAGACCCTGGGGAAAGGACTTCTTTTTCCCATGGAAAATGGCCTTCATTTGTGGCAACTCTGCCTGGCAGGCAGGGCAGTGCCAAGCCAGGAATCTACAAACTGTGCTGGATCCTTCCAGAACGAAAGCTGCCAGCAACTAGGACCCTGCAAGTCCTTACAGCCCCAGATGCCACCAGTCATCTGACACCCAGAGCCTGGGCCAATGACTTCGTTTTCCCCATGGAAAATGGCCTCCATTTCTGGCCACTCGCCCTGACCAAGAGGGTGGTGCCCAGCAAGAAATTTGCAAGCTTTGCTGGATTGCTCCAAATCTAAAGCTACCACTTGTTGTTGTTCTATTTCTCTAGAGTCCCATCATGCTGTTCTCAGATTGCTAAAGTCCATACCTCCTCGGTGTGTTCTTATGGCTGCAGATCTTCACAGCACAGACGCTTTCTTCTGCATGCTGTTCTTTCCCAGTTCAGGGCTCCTTCAAGGCTCTCCCTGAATGGCTAAGCCGCCCCCTTTTATCCCAGTTCTCTTCAATGCTCACAGCTGCAGCCCATCAAGGACAACCAGGACCTGTGGGACAGATATTCAAATAGAATCCATTTCCTCTACTCTAGCCAGTAAGTACTACCCTACAAGTCCTCAGAACCCCAAAGGCCACCTTTCATCTGACACCCAGACCCTGGGGAAAGGACTTCTTTTTCCCATGGCAAATGGCCTCCCTTGGCAGCCACTCACCCTGGCAGAAAGTGGGAGCCTAGCTAGAATGATGCAATCGTTGCTGGATTTTTCCAAAAGAAAAGCTGCCAGCAACTAGGGCCCTGGAAGTACTTAGAGCCTCAAACGCCACCTTGAACATATTCCTGAGACCCTGGGGAAAGGACTTCGTTTTTCCCATGGAAAATGGCCTTCATTTGTGGCCACTTGGCCTGGCAGGCAGGGCAGTGCCAAGCCAGGAATCTACAAACTCTGCTGGATCCTTCCAGAACGAAAGCTGCCAGCAACTAGGACCCTGCAAGTCCTTAGAGCCCCAGATGCCACCAGTCATCTGACACCCAGAGCCTGGGCCAATGACTTTGTTTTCCCCATGGAAAATTGCCTCCATTTCTGGCCACTCGCCCTGACCAAGAGGGTGGTGCCCAGCAAGAAATTTGCAAGCTTTGCTGGATTGCTCCAAATCTAAAGCTGCCACTTGTTGTTGTTCTATTTCTCTAGAGTCCCATCATGCTGTTCTCAGATTGCTAAAGTCCATACCTCCTCGGTGTGTTCTTATGGCTGCAGATCTTCACAGCACAGACGCTTTCTTCTGCATGCTGTTCTTTCCCAGTTCAGGGCTCCTTCAAGGCTCTCCCTGAATGGCTACGCCGCCCCCTTTTATCCCAGTTCTCTTCAATGCTCACAGCTGCAGCCCATCAAGGACAACCAGGACCTGTGGGACAGATATTCAAATAGAATCCATTTCCTCTACTCTAGCCAGTAAGTACTACCCTACAAGTCCTCAGAACCCCAAAGGCCACCTTTCATCTGACACCCAGACCCTGGGGAAAGGACTTCTTTTTCCCATGGCAAATGGCCTCCCTTGGCAGCCACTCACCCTGGCAGAAAGTGGGAGCCTAGCTAGAATGATGCAATCGTTGCTGGATTTTTCCAAAAGAAAAGCTGGCAGCAACTAGGGCCCTGGAAGTACTTAGAGCCTCAAACGCCACCTTGAACATATTCCTGAGACCCTGGGGAAAGGACTTCGTTTTTCCCATGGGAAATGGCCTTCATTTGTGGCCACTTGGCCTGGCAGGCAGGGCCGTGCCAAGCCAGGAATCTACAAACTCTGCTGGATCCTTCCAGAACGAAAGCTGCCAGCAACTAGGACCCTGCAAGTCCTTAGAGCCCCAGATGCCACCAGTCATCTGACACCCAGAGCCTGGGCCAATGACTTTGTTTTCCCCATGGAAAATTGCCTCCATTTCTGGCCACTCGCCCTGACCAAGAGGGTGGTGCCCAGCAAGAAATTTGCAAGCTTTGCTGGATTGCTCCAAATCGAAAGCTGCCACTTGTTGTTGTTCTATTTCTCTAGAGTCCCATCATGCTGTTCTCAGATTGCTAAAGTCCATACCTCCTCGGTGTGTTCTTATGGCTGCAGATCTTCACAGCACAGACGCTTTCTTCTGCATGCTGTTCTTTCCCAGTTCAGGGCTCCTTCAAGGCTCTCCCTGAATGGCTAAGCCGCCCCCTTTTATCCCAGTTCTCTTCAATGCTCACAGCTGCAGCCCATCAAGGACAACCAGGACCTGTGGGACAGATATTCAAATAGAATCCATTTCCTCTACTCTAGCCAGTAAGTACTACCCTACAAGTCCTCAGAACCCCAAAGGCCACCTTTCATCTGACACCCAGACCCTGGGGAAAGGACTTCTTTTTCCCATGGCAAATGGCCTCCCTTGGCAGCCACTCACCCTGGCAGAAAGTGGGAGCCTAGCTAGAATGATGCAATCGTTGCTGGATTTTTCCAAAAGAAAAGCTGGCAGCAACTAGGGCCCTGGAAGTACTTAGAGCCTCAAACGCCACCTTGAACATATTCCTGAGACCCTGGGGAAAGGACTTCGTTTTTCCCATGGAAAATGGCCTTCATTTCTGGCCACTTGGCCTGGCAGGCAGGGCAGTGCCAAGCCAGGAATCTACAAACTGTGCTGGATCCTTCCAGAACGAAAGCTGCCAGCAACTAGGACCCTGCAAGTCCTTACAGCCCCAGATGCCACCAGTCATCTGACACCCAGAGCCTGGGCCAATGACTTCGTTTTCCCCATGGAAAATGGCCTCCATTTCTGGCCACTCGCCCTGACCAAGAGGGTGGTGCCCAGCAAGAAATTTGCAAGCTTTGCTGGATTGCTCCAAATCGAAAGCTGCCACTTCTTGTTGTTTTATTTCTCTAGAGTCCCATCATGCTGTTCTCAGATTGCTAAAGTCCATACCTCCTCGGTGTGTTCTTATGGCTGCAGATCTTCACAGCACAGACGCTTTCTTCTGCATGCTGTTCTTTCCCAGTTCAGGGCTCCTTCAAGGCTCTCCCTGAATGGCTACGCCGCCCCCTTTTATCCCAGTTCTCTTCAATGCTCACAGCTGCAGCCCATCAAGGACAACCAGGACCTGTGGGGCAAAGCCTCTAGACAGATATTCAAATAGAATCCATTTCCTCTACTCTAGCCAGTAAGTACTACCCTACAAGTCCTCAGAACCCCAAAGGCCACCTTTCATCTGACACCCAGACCCTGGGGAAAGGACTTCTTTTTCCCATGGCAAATGGCCTCCCTTGGCAGCCACTCACCCTGGCAGAAAGTGGGAGCCTAGCTAGAATGATGCAATCGTTGCTGGATTTTTCCAAAAGAAAAGCTGCCAGCAACTAGGGCCCTGGAAGTACTTAGAGCCTCAAACGCCACCTTGAACATATTCCTGAGACCCTGGGGAAAGGACTTCGTTTTTCCCATGGAAAATGGCCTTCATTTGTGGCCACTTGGCCTGGCAGGCAGGGCAGTGCCAAGCCAGGAATCTACAAACTCTGCTGGATCCTTCCAGAACGAAAGCTGCCAGCAACTAGGACCCTGCAAGTCCTTAGAGCCCCAGATGCCACCAGTCATCTGACACCCAGAGCCTGGGCCAATGACTTCGTTTTCCCCATGGAAAATTGCCTCCATTTCTGGCCACTCGCCCTGACCAAGAGGGTGGTGCCCAGCAAGAAATTTGCAAGCTTTGCTGGATTGCTCCAAATCGAAAGCTGCCACTTGTTGTTGTTCTATTTCTCTAGAGTCCCATCATGCTGTTCTCAGATTGCTAAAGTCCATACCTCCTCGGTGTGTTCTTATGGCTGCAGATCTTCACAGCACAGACGCTTTCTTCTGCATGCTGTTCTTTCCCAGTTCAGGGCTCCTTCAAGGCTCTCCCTGAATGGCTACGCCGCCCCCTTTTATCCCAGTTCTCTTCAATGCTCACAGCTGCAGCCCATCAAGGACAACCAGGACCTGTGGGACAGATATTCAAATAGAATCCATTTCCTCTACTCTAGCCAGTAAGTACTACCCTACAAGTCCTCAGAACCCCAAAGGCCACCTTTCATCTGACACCCAGACCCTGGGGAAAGGACTTCTTTTTCCCATGGCAAATGGCCTCCCTTGGCAGCCACTCACCCTGGCAGAAAGTGGGAGCCTAGCTAGAATGATGCAATCGTTGCTGGATTTTTCCAAAAGAAAAGCTGGCAGCAACTAGGGCCCTGGAAGTACTTAGAGCCTCAAACGCCACCTTGAACATATTCCTGAGACCCTGGGGAAAGGACTTCGTTTTTCCCATGGGAAATGGCCTTCATTTGTGGCCACTTGGCCTGGCAGGCAGGGCAGTGCCAAGCCAGGAATCTACAAACTCTGCTGGATCCTTCCAGAACGAAAGCTGCCAGCAACTAGGACCCTGCAAGTCCTTACAGCCCCAGATGCCACCAGTCATCTGACACCCAGAGCCTGGGCCAATGACTTCGTTTTCCCCATGGAAAATGGCCTCCATTTCTGGCCACTCGCCCTGACCAAGAGGGTGGTGCCCAGCAAGAAATTTGCAAGCTTTGCTGGATTGCTCCAAATCTAAAGCTGCCACTTGTTGTTGTTCTATTTCTCTAGAGTCCCATCATGCTGTTCTCAGATTGCTAAAGTCCATACCTCCTCGGTGTGTTCTTATGGCTGCAGATCTTCACAGCACAGACGCTTTCTTCTGCATGCTGTTCTTTCCCAGTTCAGGGCTCCTTCAAGGCTCTCCCTGAATGGCTACGCCGCCCCCTTTTATCCCAGTTCTCTTCAATGCTCACAGCTGCAGCCCATCAAGGACAACCAGGACCTGTGGGACAGATATTCAAATAGAATCCATTTCCTCTACTCTAGCCAGTAAGTACTACCCTACAAGTCCTCAGAACCCCAAAGGCCACCTTTCATCTGACACCCAGACCCTGGGGAAAGGACTTCTTTTTCCCATGGCAAATGGCCTCCCTTGGCAGCCACTCACCCTGGCAGAAAGTGGGAGCCTAGCTAGAATGATGCAATCCTTGCTGGATTTTTCCAAAAGAAAAGCTGGCAGCAACTAGGGCCCTGGAAGTACTTAGAGCCTCAAACGCCACCTTGAACATATTCCTGAGACCCTGGGGAAAGGACTTCGTTTTTCCCATGGGAAATGGCCTTCATTTGTGGCCACTTGGCCTGGCAGGCAGGGCAGTGCCAAGCCAGGAATCTACAAACTCTGCTGGATCCTTCCAGAACGAAAGCTGCCAGCAACTAGGACCCTGCAAGTCCTTAGAGCCCCAGATGCCACCAGTCATCTGACACCCAGAGCCTGGGCCAATGACTTCGTTTTCCCCATGGAAAATGGCCTCCATTTCTGGCCACTCGCCCTGACCAAGAGGGTGGTGCCCAGCAAGAAATTTGCAAGCTTTGCTGGATTGCTCCAAATCGAAAGCTACCACTTGTTGTTGTTCTATTTCTCTAGAGTCCCATCATGCTGTTCTCAGATTGCTAAAGTCCATACCTCCTCGGTGTGTTCTTATGGCTGCAGATCTTCACAGCACAGACGCTTTCTTCTGCATGCTGTTCTTTCCCAGTTCAGGGCTCCTTCAAGGCTCTCCCTGAATGGCTACGCCGCCCCCTTTTATCCCAGTTCTCTTCAATGCTCACAGCTGCAGCCCATCAAGGACAACCAGGACCTGTGGGACAGATATTCAAATAGAATCCATTTCCTCTACTCTAGCCAGTAAGTACTACCCTACAAGTCCTCAGAACCCCAAAGGCCACCTTTCATCTGACACCCAGACCCTGGGGAAAGGACTTCTTTTTCCCATGGCAAATGGCCTCCCTTGGCAGCCACTCACCCTGGCAGAAAGTGGGAGCCTAGCTAGAATGATGCAATCGTTGCTGGATTTTTCCAAAAGAAAAGCTGGCAGCAACTAGGGCCCTGGAAGTACTTAGAGCCTCAAACGCCACCTTGAACATATTACTGAGACCCTGGGGAAAGGACTTCGTTTTTCCCATGGAAAATGGCCTTCATTTGTGGCCACTTGGCCTGGCAGGCAGGGCAGTGCCAAGCCAGGAATCTACAAACTCTGCTGGATCCTTCCAGAACGAAAGCTGCCAGCAACTAGGACCCTGCAAGTCCTTAGAGCCCCAGATGCCACCAGTCATCTGACACCCAGAGCCTGGGCCAATGACTTCGTTTTCCCCATGGAAAATGGCCTCCATTTCTGGCCACTCGCCCTGACCAAGAGGGTGGTGCCCAGCAAGAAATTTGCAAGCTTTGCTGGATTGCTCCAAATCGAAAGCTGCCACTTGTTGTTGTTCTATTTCTCTAGAGTCCCATCATGCTGTTCTCAGATTGCTAAAGTCCATACCTCCTCGGTGTGTTCTTATGGCTGCAGATCTTCACAGCACAGACGCTTTCTTCTGCATGCTGTTCTTTCCCAGTTCAGGGCTCCTTCAAGGCTCTCCCTGAATGGCTACGCCGCCCCCTTTTATCCCAGTTCTCTTCAATGCTCACAGCTGCAGCCCATCAAGGACAACCAGGACCTGTGGGGCAAAGCCTCTAGACAGATATTCAAATAGAATCCATTTCCTCTACTCTAGCCAGTAAGTACTACCCTACAAGTCCTCAGAACCCCAAAGGCCACCTTTCATCTGACACCCAGACCCTGGGGAAAGGACTTCTTTTTCCCATGGCAAATGGCCTCCCTTGGCAGCCACTCACCCTGGCAGAAAGTGGGAGCCTAGCTAGAATGATGCAATCGTTGCTGGATTTTTCCAAAAGAAAAGCTGGCAGCAACTAGGGCCCTGGAAGTACTTAGAGCCTCAAACGCCACCTTGAACATATTCCTGAGACCCTGGGGAAAGGACTTCGTTTTTCCCATGGGAAATGGCCTTCATTTGTGGCCACTTGGCCTGGCAGGCAGGGCAGTGCCAAGCCAGGAATCTACAAACTCTGCTGGATCCTTCCAGAACGAAAGCTGCCAGCAACTAGGACCCTGCAAGTCCTTAGAGCCCCAGATGCCACCAGTCATCTGACACCCAGAGCCTGGGCCAATGACTTCGTTTTCCCCATGGAAAATGGCCTCCATTTCTGGCCACTCGCCCTGACCAAGAGGGTGGTGCCCAGCAAGAAATTTGCAAGCTTTGCTGGATTGCTCCAAATCGAAAGCTACCACTTGTTGTTCTTCTATTTCTCTAGAGTCCCATCATGCTGTTCTCAGATTGCTAAAGTCCATACCTCCTCGGTGTGTTCTTATGGCTGCAGATCTTCACAGCACAGACGCTTTCTTCTGCATGCTGTTCTTTCCCAGTTCAGGGCTCCTTCAAGGCTCTCCCTGAATGGCTACGCCGCCCCCTTTTATCCCAGTTCTCTTCAATGCTCACAGCTGCAGCCCATCAAGGACAACCAGGACCTGTGGGACAGATATTCAAATAGAATCCATTTCCTCTACTCTAGCCAGTAAGTACTACCCTACAAGTCCTCAGAACCCCAAAGGCCACCTTTCATCTGACACCCAGACCCTGGGGAAAGGACTTCTTTTTCCCATGGCAAATGGCCTCCCTTGGCAGCCACTCACCCTGGCAGAAAGTGGGAGCCTAGCTAGAATGATGCAATCCTTGCTGGATTTTTCCAAAAGAAAAGCTGGCAGCAACTAGGGCCCTGGAAGTACTTAGAGCCTCAAACGCCACCTTGAACATATTCCTGAGACCCTGGGGAAAGGACTTCGTTTTTCCCATGGGAAATGGCCTTCATTTGTGGCCACTTGGCCTGGCAGGCAGGGCAGTGCCAAGCCAGGAATCTACAAACTCTGCTGGATCCTTCCAGAACGAAAGCTGCCAGCAACTAGGACCCTGCAAGTCCTTAGAGCCCCAGATGCCACCAGTCATCTGACACCCAGAGCCTGGGCCAATGACTTCGTTTTCCCCATGGAAAATGGCCTCCATTTCTGGCCACTCGCCCTGACCAAGAGGGTGGTGCCCAGCAAGAAATTTGCAAGCTTTGCTGGATTGCTCCAAATCGAAAGCTACCACTTGTTGTTCTTCTATTTCTCTAGAGTCCCATCATGCTGTTCTCAGATTGCTAAAGTCCATACCTCCTCGGTGTGTTCTTATGGCTGCAGATCTTCACAGCACAGACGCTTTCTTCTGCATGCTGTTCTTTCCCAGTTCAGGGCTCCTTCAAGGCTCTCCCTGAATGGCTACGCCGCCCCCTTTTATCCCAGTTCTCTTCAATGCTCACAGCTGCAGCCCATCAAGGACAACCAGGACCTGTGGGACAGATATTCAAATAGAATCCATTTCCTCTACTCTAGCCAGTAAGTACTACCCTACAAGTCCTCAGAACCCCAAAGGCCACCTTTCATCTGACACCCAGACCCTGGGGAAAGGACTTCTTTTTCCCATGGCAAATGGCCTCCCTTGGCAGCCACTCACCCTGGCAGAAAGTGGGAGCCTAGCTAGAATGATGCAATCCTTGCTGGATTTTTCCAAAAGAAAAGCTGGCAGCAACTAGGGCCCTGGAAGTACTTAGAGCCTCAAACGCCACCTTGAACATATTCCTGAGACCCTGGGGAAAGGACTTCGTTTTTCCCATGGAAAATGGCCTTCATTTGTGGCCACTTGGCCTGGCAGGCAGGGCAGTGCCAAGCCAGGAATCTACAAACTCTGCTGGATCCTTCCAGAACGAAAGCTGCCAGCAACTAGGACCCTGCAAGTCCTTAGAGCCCCAGATGCCACCTGTCATCTGACACCCAGAGCCTGGGCCAATGACTTCGTTTTCCCCATGGAAAATGGCCTCCATTTCTGGCCACTCGCCCTGACCAAGAGGGTGGTGCCCAGCAAGAAATTTGCAAGCTTTGCTGGATTGCTCCAAATCGAAAGCTGCCACTTGTTGTTGTTTTATTTCTCTAGAGTCCCATAATGCTGTTCTCAGATTGCTAAAGTCCATACCTCCTCGGTGTGTTCTTATGGCTGCAGATCTTCACAGCACAGACGCTTTCTTCTGCATGCTGTTCTTTCCCAGTTCAGGGCTCCTTCAAGGCTCTCCCTGAATGGCTACGCCGCCCCCTTTTATCCCAGTTCTCTTCAATGCTCACAGCTGCAGCCCATCAAGGACAACCAGGACCTGTGGGGCAAAGCCTCTAGACAGATATTCAAATAGAATCCATTTCCTCTACTCTAGCCAGTAAGTACTACCCTACAAGTCCTCAGAACCCCAAAGGCCACCTTTCATCTGACACCCAGACCCTGGGGAAAGGACTTCTTTTTCCCATGGCAAATGGCCTCCCTTGGCAGCCACTCACCCTGGCAGAAAGTGGGAGCCTAGCTAGAATGATGCAATCGTTGCTGGATTTTTCCAAAAGAAAAGCTGGCAGCAACTAGGGCCCTGGAAGTACTTAGAGCCTCAAACGCCACCTTGAACATATTACTGAGACCCTGGGGAAAGGACTTCGTTTTTCCCATGGAAAATGGCCTTCATTTGTGGCCACTTGGCCTGGCAGGCAGGGCAGTGCCAAGCCAGGAATCTACAAACTCTGCTGGATCCTTCCAGAACGAAAGCTGCCAGCAACTAGGACCCTGCAAGTCCTTAGAGCCCCAGATGCCACCAGTCATCTGACACCCAGAGCCTGGGCCAATGACTTCGTTTTCCCCATGGAAAATGGCCTCCATTTCTGGCCACTCGCCCTGACCAAGAGGGTGGTGCCCAGCAAGAAATTTGCAAGCTTTGCTGGATTGCTCCAAATCGAAAGCTGCCACTTGTTGTTGTTCTATTTCTCTAGAGTCCCATCATGCTGTTCTCAGATTGCTAAAGTCCATACCTCCTCGGTGTGTTCTTATGGCTGCAGATCTTCACAGCACAGACGCTTTCTTCTGCATGCTGTTCTTTCCCAGTTCAGGGCTCCTTCAAGGCTCTCCCTGAATGGCTACGCCGCCCCCTTTTATCCCAGTTCTCTTCAATGCTCACAGCTGCAGCCCATCAAGGACAACCAGGACCTGTGGGACAGATATTCAAATAGAATCCATTTCCTCTACTCTAGCCAGTAAGTACTACCCTACAAGTCCTCAGAACCCCAAAGGCCACCTTTCATCTGACACCCAGACCCTGGGGAAAGGACTTCTTTTTCCCATGGCAAATGGCCTCCCTTGGCAGCCACTCACCCTGGCAGAAAGTGGGAGCCTAGCTAGAATGATGCAATCGTTGCTGGATTTTTCCAAAAGAAAAGCTGGCAGCAACTAGGGCCCTGGAAGTACTTAGAGCCTCAAACGCCACCTTGAACATATTCCTGAGACCCTGGGGAAAGGACTTCTTTTTCCCATGGAAAATGGCCTTCATTTGTGGCCACTTGGCCTGGCAGGCAGGGCAGTGCCAAGCCAGGAATCTACAAACTCTGCTGGATCCTTCCAGAACGAAAGCTGCCAGCAACTAGGACCCTGCAAGTCCTTAGAGCCCCAGATGCCACCAGTCATCTGACACCCAGAGCCTGGGCCAATGACTTCGTTTTCCCCATGGAAAATGGCCTCCATTTCTGGCCACTCGCCCTGACCAAGAGGGTGGTGCCCAGCAAGAAATTTGCAAGCTTTGCTGGATTGCTCCAAATCGAAAGCTGCCACTTGTTGTTGTTCTATTTCTCTAGAGTCCCATCATGCTGTTCTCAGATTGCTAAAGTCCATACCTCCTCGGTGTGTTCTTATGGCTGCAGATCTTCACAGCACAGACGCTTTCTTCTGCATGCTGTTCTTTCCCAGTTCAGGGCTCCTTCAAGGCTCTCCCTGAATGGCTACGCCGCCCCCTTTTATCCCAGTTCTCTTCAATGCTCACAGCTGCAGCCCATCAAGGACAACCAGGACCTGTGGGGCAAAGCCTCTAGACAGATATTCAAATAGAATCCATTTCCTCTACTCTAGCCAGTAAGTACTACCCTACAAGTCCTCAGAACCCCAAAGGCCACCTTTCATCTGACACCCAGACCCTGGGGAAAGGACTTCTTTTTCCCATGGCAAATGGCCTCCCTTGGCAGCCACTCACCCTGGCAGAAAGTGGGAGCCTAGCTAGAATGATGCAATCGTTGCTGGATTTTTCCAAAAGAAAAGCTGGCAGCAACTAGGGCCCTGGAAGTACTTAGAGCCTCAAACGCCACCTTGAACATATTCCTGAGACCCTGGGGAAAGGACTTCGTTTTTCCCATGGGAAATGGCCTTCATTTGTGGCCACTTGGCCTGGCAGGCAGGGCAGTGCCAAGCCAGGAATCTACAAACTCTGCTGGATCCTTCCAGAACGAAAGCTGCCAGCAACTAGGACCCTGCAAGTCCTTAGAGCCCCAGATGCCACCAGTCATCTGACACCCAGAGCCTGGGCCAATGACTTCGTTTTCCCCATGGAAAATGGCCTCCATTTCTGGCCACTCGCCCTGACCAAGAGGGTGGTGCCCAGCAAGAAATTTGCAAGCTTTGCTGGATTGCTCCAAATCGAAAGCTACCACTTGTTGTTGTTCTATTTCTCTAGAGTCCCATCATGCTGTTCTCAGATTGCTAAAGTCCATACCTCCTCGGTGTGTTCTTATGGCTGCAGATCTTCACAGCACAGACGCTTTCTTCTGCATGCTGTTCTTTCCCAGTTCAGGGCTCCTTCAAGGCTCTCCCTGAATGGCTACGCCGCCCCCTTTTATCCCAGTTCTCTTCAATGCTCACAGCTGCAGCCCATCAAGGACAACCAGGACCTGTGGGACAGATATTCAAATAGAATCCATTTCCTCTACTCTAGCCAGTAAGTACTACCCTACAAGTCCTCAGAACCTCAAAGGCCACCTTTCATCTGACACCCAGACCCTGGGGAAAGGACTTCTTTTTCCCATGGCAAATGGCCTCCCTTGGCAGCCACTCACCCTGGCAGAAAGTGGGAGCCTAGCTAGAATGATGCAATCGTTGCTGGATTTTTCCAAAAGAAAAGCTGGCAGCAACTAGGGCCCTGGAAGTACTTAGAGCCTCAAACGCCACCTTGAACATATTCCTGAGACCCTGGGGAAAGGACTTCGTTTTTCCCATGGAAAATGGCCTTCATTTGTGGCCACTTGGCCTGGCAGGCAGGGCAGTGCCAAGCCAGGAATCTACAAACTCTGCTGGATCCTTCCAGAACGAAAGCTGCCAGCAACTAGGACCCTGCAAGTCCTTAGAGCCCCAGATGCCACCTGTCATCTGACACCCAGAGCCTGGGCCAATGACTTCGTTTTCCCCATGGAAAATGGCCTCCATTTCTGGCCACTCGCCCTGACCAAGAGGGTGGTGCCCAGCAAGAAATTTGCAAGCTTTGCTGGATTGCTCCAAATCGAAAGCTGCCACTTGTTGTTGTTTTATTTCTCTAGAGTCCCATCATGCTGTTCTCAGATTGCTAAAGTCCATACCTCCTCGGTGTGTTCTTATGGCTGCAGATCTTCACAGCACAGACGCTTTCTTCTGCATGCTGTTCTTTCCCAGTTCAGGGCTCCTTCAAGGCTCTCCCTGAATGGCTACGCCGCCCCCTTTTATCCCAGTTCTCTTCAATGCTCACAGCTGCAGCCCATCAAGGACAACCAGGACCTGTGGGGCAAAGCCTCTAGACAGATATTCAAATAGAATCCATTTCCTCTACTCTAGCCAGTAAGTACTACCCTACAAGTCCTCAGAACCCCAAAGGCCACCTTTCATCTGACACCCAGACCCTGGGGAAAGGACTTCTTTTTCCCATGGCAAATGGCCTCCCTTGGCAGCCACTCACCCTGGCAGAAAGTGGGAGCCTAGCTAGAATGATGCAATCGTTGCTGGATTTTTCCAAAAGAAAAGCTGGCAGCAACTAGGGCCCTGGAAGTACTTAGAGCCTCAAACGCCACCTTGAACATATTCCTGAGACCCTGGGGAAAGGACTTCGTTTTTCCCATGGAAAATGGCCTTCATTTGTGGCCACTTGGCCTGGCAGGCAGGGCAGTGCCAAGCCAGGAATCTACAAACTCTGCTGGATCCTTCCAGAACGAAAGCTGCCAGCAACTAGGACCCTGCAAGTCCTTAGAGCCCCAGATGCAACCTGTCATCTGACACCCAGAGCCTGGGCCAATGACTTCGTTTTCCCCATGGAAAATGGCCTCCATTTCTGGCCACTCGCCCTGACCAAGAGGGTGGTGCCCAGCAAGAAATTTGCAAGCTTTGCTGGATTGCTCCAAATCAAAAGCTGCCACTTGTTGTTGTTCTATTTCTCTAGAGTCCCATCATGCTGTTCTCAGATTGCTAAAGTCCATACCTCCTCGGTGTGTTCTTATGGCTGCAGATCTTCACAGCACAGACGCTTTCTTCTGCATGCTGTTCTTTCCCAGTTCAGGGCTCCTTCAAGGCTCTCCCTGAATGGCTACGCCGCCCCCTTTTATCCCAGTTCTCTTCAATGCTCACAGCTGCAGCCCATCAAGGACAACCAGGACCTGTGGGACAGATATTCAAATAGAATCCATTTCCTCTACTCTAGCCAGTAAGTACTACCCTACAAGTCCTCAGAACCCCAAAGGCCACCTTTCATCTGACACCCAGACCCTGGGGAAAGGACTTCTTTTTCCCATGGCAAATGGCCTCCCTTGGCAGCCACTCACCCTGGCAGAAAGTGGGAGCCTAGCTAGAATGATGCAATCGTTGCTGGATTTTTCCAAAAGAAAAGCTGGCAGCAACTAGGGCCCTGGAAGTACTTAGAGCCTCAAACGCCACCTTGAACATATTACTGAGACCCTGGGGAAAGGACTTCGTTTTTCCCATGGAAAATGGCCTTCATTTGTGGCCACTTGGCCTGGCAGGCAGGGCAGTGCCAAGCCAGGAATCTACAAACTCTGCTGGATCCTTCCAGAACGAAAGCTGCCAGCAACTAGGACCCTGCAAGTCCTTACAGCCCCAGATGCCACCAGTCATCTGACACCCAGAGCCTGGGCCAATGACTTCGTTTTCCCCATGGAAAATGGCCTCCATTTCTGGCCACTCGCCCTGACCAAGAGGGTGGTGCCCAGCAAGAAATTTGCAAGCTTTGCTGGATTGCTCCAAATCTAAAGCTACCACTTGTTGTTGTTCTATTTCTCTAGAGTCCCATCATGCTGTTCTCAGATTGCTAAAGTCCATACCTCCTCGGTGTGTTCTTATGGCTGCAGATCTTCACAGCACAGACGCTTTCTTCTGCATGCTGTTCTTTCCCAGTTCAGGGCTCCTTCAAGGCTCTCCCTGAATGGCTAAGCCGCCCCCTTTTATCCCAGTTCTCTTCAATGCTCACAGCTGCAGCCCATCAAGGACAACCAGGACCTGTGGGACAGATATTCAAATAGAATCCATTTCCTCTACTCTAGCCAGTAAGTACTACCCTACAAGTCCTCAGAACCCCAAAGGCCACCTTTCATCTGACACCCAGACCCTGGGGAAAGGACTTCTTTTTCCCATGGCAAATGGCCTCCCTTGGCAGCCACTCACCCTGGCAGAAAGTGGGAGCCTAGCTAGAATGATGCAATCGTTGCTGGATTTTTCCAAAAGAAAAGCTGGCAGCAACTAGGGCCCTGGAAGTACTTAGAGCCTCAAACGCCACCTTGAACATATTCCTGAGACCCTGGGGAAAGGACTTCGTTTTTCCCATGGGAAATGGCCTTCATTTGTGGCCACTTGGCCTGGCAGGCAGGGCAGTGCCAAGCCAGGAATCTACAAACTCTGCTGGATCCTTCCAGAACGAAAGCTGCCAGCAACTAGGACCCTGCAAGTCCTTAGAGCCCCAGATGCCACCAGTCATCTGACACCCAGAGCCTGGGCCAATGACTTCGTTTTCCCCATGGAAAATGGCCTCCATTTCTGGCCACTCGCCCTGACCAAGAGGGTGGTGCCCAGCAAGAAATTTGCAAGCTTTGCTGGATTGCTCCAAATCGAAAGCTGCCACTTGTTGTTCTTCTATTTCTCTAGAGTCCCATCATGCTGTTCTCAGATTGCTAAAGTCCATACCTCCTCGGTGTGTTCTTATGGCTGCAGATCTTCACAGCACAGACGCTTTCTTCTGCATGCTGTTCTTTCCCAGTTCAGGGCTCCTTCAAGGCTCTCCCTGAATGGCTACGCCGCCCCCTTTTATCCCAGTTCTCTTCAATGCTCACAGCTGCAGCCCATCAAGGACAACCAGGACCTGTGGGGCAAAGCCTCTAGACAGATATTCAAATAGAATCCATTTCCTCTACTCTAGCCAGTAAGTACTACCCTACAAGTCCTCAGAACCCCAAAGGCCACCTTTCATCTGACACCCAGACCCTGGGGAAAGGACTTCTTTTTCCCATGGCAAATGGCCTCCCTTGGCAGCCACTCACCCTGGCAGAAAGTGGGAGCCTAGCTAGAATGATGCAATCGTTGCTGGATTTTTCCAAAAGAAAAGCTGGCAGCAACTAGGGCCCTGGAAGTACTTAGAGCCTCAAACGCCACCTTGAACATATTCCTGAGACCCTGGGGAAAGGACTTCGTTTTTCCCATGGGAAATGGCCTTCATTTGTGGCCACTTGGCCTGGCAGGCAGGGCAGTGCCAAGCCAGGAATCTACAAACTCTGCTGGATCCTTCCAGAACGAAAGCTGCCAGCAACTAGGACCCTGCAAGTCCTTACAGCCCCAGATGCCACCAGTCATCTGACACCCAGAGCCTGGGCCAATGACTTCGTTTTCCCCATGGAAAATGGCCTCCATTTCTGGCCACTCGCCCTGACCAAGAGGGTGGTGCCCAGCAAGAAATTTGCAAGCTTTGCTGGATTGCTCCAAATCTAAAGCTACCACTTGTTGTTGTTCTATTTCTCTAGAGTCCCATCATGCTGTTCTCAGATTGCTAAAGTCCATACCTCCTCGGTGTGTTCTTATGGCTGCAGATCTTCACAGCACAGACGCTTTCTTCTGCATGCTGTTCTTTCCCAGTTCAGGGCTCCTTCAAGGCTCTCCCTGAATGGCTAAGCCGCCCCCTTTTATCCCAGTTCTCTTCAATGCTCACAGCTGCAGCCCATCAAGGACAACCAGGACCTGTGGGACAGATATTCAAATAGAATCCATTTCCTCTACTCTAGCCAGTAAGTACTACCCTACAAGTCCTCAGAACCCCAAAGGCCACCTTTCATCTGACACCCAGACCCTGGGGAAAGGACTTCTTTTTCCCATGGCAAATGGCCTCCCTTGGCAGCCACTCACCCTGGCAGAAAGTGGGAGCCTAGCTAGAATGATGCAATCGTTGCTGGATTTTTCCAAAAGAAAAGCTGGCAGCAACTAGGGCCCTGGAAGTACTTAGAGCCTCAAACGCCACCTTGAACATATTACTGAGACCCTGGGGAAAGGACTTCTTTTTCCCATGGAAAATGGCCTTCATTTGTGGCCACTTGGCCTGGCAGGCAGGGCAGTGCCAAGCCAGGAATCTACAAACTCTGCTGGATCCTTCCAGAACGAAAGCTGCCAGCAACTAGGACCCTGCAAGTCCTTAGAGCCCCAGATGCCACCAGTCATCTGACACCCAGAGCCTGGGCCAATGACTTCGTTTTCCCCATGGAAAATGGCCTCCATTTCTGGCCACTCGCCCTGACCAAGAGGGTGGTGCCCAGCAAGAAATTTGCAAGCTTTGCTGGATTGCTCCAAATCGAAAGCTGCCACTTGTTGTTGTTCTATTTCTCTAGAGTCCCATCATGCTGTTCTCAGATTGCTAAAGTCCATACCTCCTCGGTGTGTTCTTATGGCTGCAGATCTTCACAGCACAGACGCTTTCTTCTGCATGCTGTTCTTTCCCAGTTCAGGGCTCCTTCAAGGCTCTCCCTGAATGGCTACGCCGCCCCCTTTTATCCCAGTTCTCTTCAATGCTCACAGCTGCAGCCCATCAAGGACAACCAGGACCTGTGGGGCAAAGCCTCTAGACAGATATTCAAATAGAATCCATTTCCTCTACTCTAGCCAGTAAGTACTACCCTACAAGTCCTCAGAACCCCAAAGGCCACCTTTCATCTGACACCCAGACCCTGGGGAAAGGACTTCTTTTTCCCATGGCAAATGGCCTCCCTTGGCAGCCACTCACCCTGGCAGAAAGTGGGAGCCTAGCTAGAATGATGCAATCGTTGCTGGATTTTTCCAAAAGAAAAGCTGGCAGCAACTAGGGCCCTGGAAGTACTTAGAGCCTCAAACGCCACCTTGAACATATTCCTGAGACCCTGGGGAAAGGACTTCGTTTTTCCCATGGGAAATGGCCTTCATTTGTGGCCACTCTGCCTGGCAGGCAGGGCAGTGCCAAGCCAGGAATCTACAAACTCTGCTGGATCCTTCCAGAACGAAAGCTGCCAGCAACTAGGACCCTGCAAGTCCTTACAGCCCCAGATGCCACCAGTCATCTGACACCCAGAGCCTGGGCCAATGACTTCGTTTTCCCCATGGAAAATGGCCTCCATTTCTGGCCACTCGCCCTGACCAAGAGGGTGGTGCCCAGCAAGAAATTTGCAAGCTTTGCTGGATTGCTCCAAATCTAAAGCTGCCACTTGTTGTTGTTCTATTTCTCTAGAGTCCCATCATGCTGTTCTCAGATTGCTAAAGTCCATACCTCCTCGGTGTGTTCTTATGGCTGCAGATCTTCACAGCACAGACGCTTTCTTCTGCATGCTGTTCTTTCCCAGTTCAGGGCTCCTTCAAGGCTCTCCCTGAATGGCTACGCCGCCCCCTTTTATCCCAGTTCTCTTCAATGCTCACAGCTGCAGCCCATCAAGGACAACCAGGACCTGTGGGACAGATATTCAAATAGAATCCATTTCCTCTACTCTAGCCAGTAAGTACTACCCTACAAGTCCTCAGAACCCCAAAGGCCACCTTTCATCTGACACCCAGACCCTGGGGAAAGGACTTCTTTTTCCCATGGCAAATGGCCTCCCTTGGCAGCCACTCACCCTGGCAGAAAGTGGGAGCCTAGCTAGAATGATGCAATCGTTGCTGGATTTTTCCAAAAGAAAAGCTGGCAGCAACTAGGGCCCTGGAAGTACTTAGAGCCTCAAACGCCACCTTGAACATATTCCTGAGACCCTGGGGAAAGGACTTCGTTTTTCCCATGGAAAATGGCCTTCATTTGTGGCCACTTGGCCTGGCAGGCAGGGCAGTGCCAAGCCAGGAATCTACAAACTCTGCTGGATCCTTCCAGAACGAAAGCTGCCAGCAACTAGGACCCTGCAAGTCCTTAGAGCCCCAGATGCCACCTGTCATCTGACACCCAGAGCCTGGGCCAATGACTTCGTTTTCCCCATGGAAAATGGCCTCCATTTCTGGCCACTCGCCCTGACCAAGAGGGTGGTGCCCAGCAAGAAATTTGCAAGCTTTGCTGGATTGCTCCAAATCGAAAGCTGCCACTTGTTGTTGTTTTATTTCTCTAGAGTCCCATAATGCTGTTCTCAGATTGCTAAAGTCCATACCTCCTCGGTGTGTTCTTATGGCTGCAGATCTTCACAGCACAGACGCTTTCTTCTGCATGCTGTTCTTTCCCAGTTCAGGGCTCCTTCAAGGCTCTCCCTGAATGGCTAAGCCGCCCCCTTTTATCCCAGTTCTCTTCAATGCTCACAGCTGCAGCCCATCAAGGACAACCAGGACCTGTGGGACAGATATTCAAATAGAATCCATTTCCTCTACTCTAGCCAGTAAGTACTACCCTACAAGTCCTCAGAACCCCAAAGGCCACCTTTCATCTGACACCCAGACCCTGGGGAAAGGACTTCTTTTTCCCATGGCAAATGGCCTCCCTTGGCAGCCACTCACCCTGGCAGAAAGTGGGAGCCTAGCTAGAATGATGCAATCGTTGCTGGATTTTTCCAAAAGAAAAGCTGGCAGCAACTAGGGCCCTGGAAGTACTTAGAGCCTCAAACGCCACCTTGAACATATTACTGAGACCCTGGGGAAAGGACTTCGTTTTTCCCATGGGAAATGGCCTTCATTTGTGGCCACTTGGCCTGGCAGGCAGGGCAGTGCCAAGCCAGGAATCTACAAACTCTGCTGGATCCTTCCAGAACGAAAGCTGCCAGCAACTAGGACCCTGCAAGTCCTTAGAGCCCCAGATGCCACCAGTCATCTGACACCCAGAGCCTGGGCCAATGACTTCGTTTTCCCCATGGAAAATGGCCTCCATTTCTGGCCACTCGCCCTGACCAAGAGGGTGGTGCCCAGCAAGAAATTTGCAAGCTTTGCTGGATTGCTCCAAATCGAAAGCTGCCACTTGTTGTTGTTCTATTTCTCTAGAGTCCCATCATGCTGTTCTCAGATTGCTAAAGTCCATACCTCCTCGGTGTGTTCTTATGGCTGCAGATCTTCACAGCACAGACGCTTTCTTCTGCATGCTGTTCTTTCCCAGTTCAGGGCTCCTTCAAGGCTCTCCCTGAATGGCTACGCCGCCCCCTTTTATCCCAGTTCTCTTCAATGCTCACAGCTGCAGCCCATCAAGGACAACCAGGACCTGTGGGGCAAAGCCTCTAGACAGATATTCAAATAGAATCCATTTCCTCTACTCTAGCCAGTAAGTACTACCCTACAAGTCCTCAGAACCCCAAAGGCCACCTTTCATCTGACACCCAGACCCTGGGGAAAGGACTTCTTTTTCCCATGGCAAATGGCCTCCCTTGGCAGCCACTCACCCTGGCAGAAAGTGGGAGCCTAGCTAGAATGATGCAATCGTTGCTGGATTTTTCCAAAAGAAAAGCTGGCAGCAACTAGGGCCCTGGAAGTACTTAGAGCCTCAAACGCCACCTTGAACATATTCCTGAGACCCTGGGGAAAGGACTTCGTTTTTCCCATGGGAAATGGCCTTCATTTGTGGCCACTTGGCCTGGCAGGCAGGGCAGTGCCAAGCCAGGAATCTACAAACTCTGCTGGATCCTTCCAGAACGAAAGCTGCCAGCAACTAGGACCCTGCAAGTCCTTACAGCCCCAGATGCCACCAGTCATCTGACACCCAGAGCCTGGGCCAATGACTTCGTTTTCCCCATGGAAAATGGCCTCCATTTCTGGCCACTCGCCCTGACCAAGAGGGTGGTGCCCAGCAAGAAATTTGCAAGCTTTGCTGGATTGCTCCAAATCTAAAGCTACCACTTGTTGTTGTTCTATTTCTCTAGAGTCCCATCATGCTGTTCTCAGATTGCTAAAGTCCATACCTCCTCGGTGTGTTCTTATGGCTGCAGATCTTCACAGCACAGACGCTTTCTTCTGCATGCTGTTCTTTCCCAGTTCAGGGCTCCTTCAAGGCTCTCCCTGAATGGCTAAGCCGCCCCCTTTTATCCCAGTTCTCTTCAATGCTCACAGCTGCAGCCCATCAAGGACAACCAGGACCTGTGGGACAGATATTCAAATAGAATCCATTTCCTCTACTCTAGCCAGTAAGTACTACCCTACAAGTCCTCAGAACCCCAAAGGCCACCTTTCATCTGACACCCAGACCCTGGGGAAAGGACTTCTTTTTCCCATGGCAAATGGCCTCCCTTGGCAGCCACTCACCCTGGCAGAAAGTGGGAGCCTAGCTAGAATGATGCAATCGTTGCTGGATTTTTCCAAAAGAAAAGCTGGCAGCAACTAGGGCCCTGGAAGTACTTAGAGCCTCAAACGCCACCTTGAACATATTCCTGAGACCCTGGGGAAAGGACTTCGTTTTTCCCATGGAAAATGGCCTTCATTTGTGGCCACTTGGCCTGGCAGGCAGGGCAGTGCCAAGCCAGGAATCTACAAACTCTGCTGGATCCTTCCAGAACGAAAGCTGCCAGCAACTAGGACCCTGCAAGTCCTTAGAGCCCCAGATGCCACCAGTCATCTGACACCCAGAGCCTGGGCCAATGACTTCGTTTTCCCCATGGAAAATGGCCTCCATTTCTGGCCACTCGCCCTGACCAAGAGGGTGGTGCCCAGCAAGAAATTTGCAAGCTTTGCTGGATTGCTCCAAATCTAAAGCTGCCACTTGTTGTTGTTCTATTTCTCTAGAGTCCCATCATGCTGTTCTCAGATTGCTAAAGTCCATACCTCCTCGGTGTGTTCTTATGGCTGCAGATCTTCACAGCACAGACGCTTTCTTCTGCATGCTGTTCTTTCCCAGTTCAGGGCTCCTTCAAGGCTCTCCCTGAATGGCTACGCCGCCCCCTTTTATCCCAGTTCTCTTCAATGCTCACAGCTGCAGCCCATCAAGGACAACCAGGACCTGTGGGGCAAAGCCTCTAGACAGATATTCAAATAGAATCCATTTCCTCTACTCTAGCCAGTAAGTACTACCCTACAAGTCCTCAGAACCCCAAAGGCCACCTTTCATCTGACACCCAGACCCTGGGGAAAGGACTTCTTTTTCCCATGGCAAATGGCCTCCCTTGGCAGCCACTCACCCTGGCAGAAAGTGGGAGCCTAGCTAGAATGATGCAATCGTTGCTGGATTTTTCCAAAAGAAAAGCTGGCAGCAACTAGGGCCCTGGAAGTACTTAGAGCCTCAAACGCCACCTTGAACATATTCCTGAGACCCTGGGGAAAGGACTTCGTTTTTCCCATGGGAAATGGCCTTCATTTGTGGCCACTTGGCCTGGCAGGCAGGGCAGTGCCAAGCCAGGAATCTACAAACTCTGCTGGATCCTTCCAGAACGAAAGCTGCCAGCAACTAGGACCCTGCAAGTCCTTACAGCCCCAGATGCCACCAGTCATCTGACACCCAGAGCCTGGGCCAATGACTTCGTTTTCCCCATGGAAAATGGCCTCCATTTCTGGCCACTCGCCCTGACCAAGAGGGTGGTGCCCAGCAAGAAATTTGCAAGCTTTGCTGGATTGCTCCAAATCTAAAGCTGCCACTTGTTGTTGTTCTATTTCTCTAGAGTCCCATCATGCTGTTCTCAGATTGCTAAAGTCCATACCTCCTCGGTGTGTTCTTATGGCTGCAGATCTTCACAGCACAGACGCTTTCTTCTGCATGCTGTTCTTTCCCAGTTCAGGGCTCCTTCAAGGCTCTCCCTGAATGGCTACGCCGCCCCCTTTTATCCCAGTTCTCTTCAATGCTCACAGCTGCAGCCCATCAAGGACAACCAGGACCTGTGGGACAGATATTCAAATAGAATCCATTTCCTCTACTCTAGCCAGTAAGTACTACCCTACAAGTCCTCAGAACCCCAAAGGCCACCTTTCATCTGACACCCAGACCCTGGGGAAAGGACTTCTTTTTCCCATGGCAAATGGCCTCCCTTGGCAGCCACTCACCCTGGCAGAAAGTGGGAGCCTAGCTAGAATGATGCAATCCTTGCTGGATTTTTCCAAAAGAAAAGCTGGCAGCAACTAGGGCCCTGGAAGTACTTAGAGCCTCAAACGCCACCTTGAACATATTCCTGAGACCCTGGGGAAAGGACTTCGTTTTTCCCATGGAAAATGGCCTTCATTTGTGGCCACTTGGCCTGGCAGGCAGGGCAGTGCCAAGCCAGGAATCTACAAACTCTGCTGGATCCTTCCAGAACGAAAGCTGCCAGCAACTAGGACCCTGCAAGTCCTTAGAGCCCCAGATGCCACCTGTCATCTGACACCCAGAGCCTGGGCCAATGACTTCGTTTTCCCCATGGAAAATGGCCTCCATTTCTGGCCACTCGCCCTGACCAAGAGGGTGGTGCCCAGCAAGAAATTTGCAAGCTTTGCTGGATTGCTCCAAATCGAAAGCTGCCACTTGTTGTTGTTTTATTTCTCTAGAGTCCCATCATGCTGTTCTCAGATTGCTAAAGTCCATACCTCCTCGGTGTGTTCTTATGGCTGCAGATCTTCACAGCACAGACGCTTTCTTCTGCATGCTGTTCTTTCCCAGTTCAGGGCTCCTTCAAGGCTCTCCCTGAATGGCTACGCCGCCCCCTTTTATCCCAGTTCTCTTCAATGCTCACAGCTGCAGCCCATCAAGGACAACCAGGACCTGTGGGGCAAAGCCTCTAGACAGATATTCAAATAGAATCCATTTCCTCTACTCTAGCCAGTAAGTACTACCCTACAAGTCCTCAGAACCCCAAAGGCCACCTTTCATCTGACACCCAGACCCTGGGGAAAGGACTTCTTTTTCCCATGGCAAATGGCCTCCCTTGGCAGCCACTCACCCTGGCAGAAAGTGGGAGCCTAGCTAGAATGATGCAATCGTTGCTGGATTTTTCCAAAAGAAAAGCTGGCAGCAACTAGGGCCCTGGAAGTACTTAGAGCCTCAAACGCCACCTTGAACATATTCCTGAGACCCTGGGGAAAGGACTTCGTTTTTCCCATGGAAAATGGCCTTCATTTGTGGCCACTTGGCCTGGCAGGCAGGGCAGTGCCAAGCCAGGAATCTACAAACTCTGCTGGATCCTTCCAGAACGAAAGCTGCCAGCAACTAGGACCCTGCAAGTCCTTACAGCCCCAGATGCCACCAGTCATCTGACACCCAGAGCCTGGGCCAATGACTTCGTTTTCCCCATGGAAAATGGCCTCCATTTCTGGCCACTCGCCCTGACCAAGAGGGTGGTGCCCAGCAAGAAATTTGCAAGCTTTGCTGGATTGCTCCAAATCTAAAGCTGCCACTTGTTGTTGTTCTATTTCTCTAGAGTCCCATCATGCTGTTCTCAGATTGCTAAAGTCCATACCTCCTCGGTGTGTTCTTATGGCTGCAGATCTTCACAGCACAGACGCTTTCTTCTGCATGCTGTTCTTTCCCAGTTCAGGGCTCCTTCAAGGCTCTCCCTGAATGGCTACGCCGCCCCCTTTTATCCCAGTTCTCTTCAATGCTCACAGCTGCAGCCCATCAAGGACAACCAGGACCTGTGGGACAGATATTCAAATAGAATCCATTTCCTCTACTCTAGCCAGTAAGTACTACCCTACAAGTCCTCAGAACCCCAAAGGCCACCTTTCATCTGACACCCAGACCCTGGGGAAAGGACTTCTTTTTCCCATGGCAAATGGCCTCCCTTGGCAGCCACTCACCCTGGCAGAAAGTGGGAGCCTAGCTAGAATGATGCAATCGTTGCTGGATTTTTCCAAAAGAAAAGCTGGCAGCAACTAGGGCCCTGGAAGTACTTAGAGCCTCAAACGCCACCTTGAACATATTCCTGAGACCCTGGGGAAAGGACTTCGTTTTTCCCATGGAAAATGGCCTTCATTTGTGGCCACTTGGCCTGGCAGGCAGGGCAGTGCCAAGCCAGGAATCTACAAACTCTGCTGGATCCTTCCAGAACGAAAGCTGCCAGCAACTAGGACCCTGCAAGTCCTTAGAGCCCCAGATGCCACCTGTCATCTGACACCCAGAGCCTGGGCCAATGACTTCGTTTTCCCCATGGAAAATGGCCTCCATTTCTGGCCACTCGCCCTGACCAAGAGGGTGGTGCCCAGCAAGAAATTTGCAAGCTTTGCTGGATTGCTCCAAATCGAAAGCTGCCACTTGTTGTTGTTCTATTTCTCTAGAGTCCCATCATGCTGTTCTCAGATTGCTAAAGTCCATACCTCCTCGGTGTGTTCTTATGGCTGCAGATCTTCACAGCACAGACGCTTTCTTCTGCATGCTGTTCTTTCCCAGTTCAGGGCTCCTTCAAGGCTCTCCCTGAATGGCTAAGCCGCCCCCTTTTATCCCAGTTCTCTTCAATGCTCACAGCTGCAGCCCATCAAGGACAACCAGGACCTGTGGGACAGATATTCAAATAGAATCCATTTCCTCTACTCTAGCCAGTAAGTACTACCCTACAAGTCCTCAGAACCCCAAAGGCCACCTTTCATCTGACACCCAGACCCTGGGGAAAGGACTTCTTTTTCCCATGGCAAATGGCCTCCCTTGGCAGCCACTCACCCTGGCAGAAAGTGGGAGCCTAGCTAGAATGATGCAATCGTTGCTGGATTTTTCCAAAAGAAAAGCTGGCAGCAACTAGGGCCCTGGAAGTACTTAGAGCCTCAAACGCCACCTTGAACATATTCCTGAGACCCTGGGGAAAGGACTTCGTTTTTCCCATGGGAAATGGCCTTCATTTGTGGCCACTTGGCCTGGCAGGCAGGGCAGTGCCAAGCCAGGAATCTACAAACTCTGCTGGATCCTTCCAGAACGAAAGCTGCCAGCAACTAGGACCCTGCAAGTCCTTAGAGCCCCAGATGCCACCAGTCATCTGACACCCAGAGCCTGGGCCAATGACTTCGTTTTCCCCATGGAAAATGGCCTCCATTTCTGGCCACTCGCCCTGACCAAGAGGGTGGTGCCCAGCAAGAAATTTGCAAGCTTTGCTGGATTGCTCCAAATCGAAAGCTGCCACTTGTTGTTGTTCTATTTCTCTAGAGTCCCATCATGCTGTTCTCAGATTGCTAAAGTCCATACCTCCTCGGTGTGTTCTTATGGCTGCAGATCTTCACAGCACAGACGCTTTCTTCTGCATGCTGTTCTTTCCCAGTTCAGGGCTCCTTCAAGGCTCTCCCTGAATGGCTACGCCGCCCCCTTTTATCCCAGTTCTCTTCAATGCTCACAGCTGCAGCCCATCAAGGACAACCAGGACCTGTGGGGCAAAGCCTCTAGACAGATATTCAAATAGAATCCATTTCCTCTACTCTAGCCAGTAAGTACTACCCTACAAGTCCTCAGAACCCCAAAGGCCACCTTTCATCTGACACCCAGACCCTGGGGAAAGGACTTCTTTTTCCCATGGCAAATGGCCTCCCTTGGCAGCCACTCACCCTGGCAGAAAGTGGGAGCCTAGCTAGAATGATGCAATCGTTGCTGGATTTTTCCAAAAGAAAAGCTGGCAGCAACTAGGGCCCTGGAAGTACTTAGAGCCTCAAACGCCACCTTGAACATATTCCTGAGACCCTGGGGAAAGGACTTCGTTTTTCCCATGGGAAATGGCCTTCATTTGTGGCCACTTGGCCTGGCAGGCAGGGCAGTGCCAAGCCAGGAATCTACAAACTCTGCTGGATCCTTCCAGAACGAAAGCTGCCAGCAACTAGGACCCTGCAAGTCCTTACAGCCCCAGATGCCACCAGTCATCTGACACCCAGAGCCTGGGCCAATGACTTCGTTTTCCCCATGGAAAATGGCCTCCATTTCTGGCCACTCGCCCTGACCAAGAGGGTGGTGCCCAGCAAGAAATTTGCAAGCTTTGCTGGATTGCTCCAAATCTAAAGCTACCACTTGTTGTTGTTCTATTTCTCTAGAGTCCCATCATGCTGTTCTCAGATTGCTAAAGTCCATACCTCCTCGGTGTGTTCTTATGGCTGCAGATCTTCACAGCACAGACGCTTTCTTCTGCATGCTGTTCTTTCCCAGTTCAGGGCTCCTTCAAGGCTCTCCCTGAATGGCTAAGCCGCCCCCTTTTATCCCAGTTCTCTTCAATGCTCACAGCTGCAGCCCATCAAGGACAACCAGGACCTGTGGGACAGATATTCAAATAGAATCCATTTCCTCTACTCTAGCCAGTAAGTACTACCCTACAAGTCCTCAGAACCCCAAAGGCCACCTTTCATCTGACACCCAGACCCTGGGGAAAGGACTTCTTTTTCCCATGGCAAATGGCCTCCCTTGGCAGCCACTCACCCTGGCAGAAAGTGGGAGCCTAGCTAGAATGATGCAATCGTTGCTGGATTTTTCCAAAAGAAAAGCTGGCAGCAACTAGGGCCCTGGAAGTACTTAGAGCCTCAAACGCCACCTTGAACATATTACTGAGACCCTGGGGAAAGGACTTCGTTTTTCCCATGGAAAATGGCCTTCATTTGTGGCCACTTGGCCTGGCAGGCAGGGCAGTGCCAAGCCAGGAATCTACAAACTCTGCTGGATCCTTCCAGAACGAAAGCTGCCAGCAACTAGGACCCTGCAAGTCCTTAGAGCCCCAGATGCCACCAGTCATCTGACACCCAGAGCCTGGGCCAATGACTTCGTTTTCCCCATGGAAAATGGCCTCCATTTCTGGCCACTCGCCCTGACCAAGAGGGTGGTGCCCAGCAAGAAATTTGCAAGCTTTGCTGGATTGCTCCAAATCGAAAGCTGCCACTTGTTGTTGTTCTATTTCTCTAGAGTCCCATCATGCTGTTCTCAGATTGCTAAAGTCCATACCTCCTCGGTGTGTTCTTATGGCTGCAGATCTTCACAGCACAGACGCTTTCTTCTGCATGCTGTTCTTTCCCAGTTCAGGGCTCCTTCAAGGCTCTCCCTGAATGGCTACGCCGCCCCCTTTTATCCCAGTTCTCTTCAATGCTCACAGCTGCAGCCCATCAAGGACAACCAGGACCTGTGGGGCAAAGCCTCTAGACAGATATTCAAATAGAATCCATTTCCTCTACTCTAGCCAGTAAGTACTACCCTACAAGTCCTCAGAACCCCAAAGGCCACCTTTCATCTGACACCCAGACCCTGGGGAAAGGACTTCTTTTTCCCATGGCAAATGGCCTCCCTTGGCAGCCACTCACCCTGGCAGAAAGTGGGAGCCTAGCTAGAATGATGCAATCGTTGCTGGATTTTTCCAAAAGAAAAGCTGGCAGCAACTAGGGCCCTGGAAGTACTTAGAGCCTCAAACGCCACCTTGAACATATTCCTGAGACCCTGGGGAAAGGACTTCGTTTTTCCCATGGGAAATGGCCTTCATTTGTGGCCACTTGGCCTGGCAGGCAGGGCAGTGCCAAGCCAGGAATCTACAAACTCTGCTGGATCCTTCCAGAACGAAAGCTGCCAGCAACTAGGACCCTGCAAGTCCTTACAGCCCCAGATGCCACCAGTCATCTGACACCCAGAGCCTGGGCCAATGACTTCGTTTTCCCCATGGAAAATGGCCTCCATTTCTGGCCACTCGCCCTGACCAAGAGGGTGGTGCCCAGCAAGAAATTTGCAAGCTTTGCTGGATTGCTCCAAATCTAAAGCTGCCACTTGTTGTTGTTCTATTTCTCTAGAGTCCCATCATGCTGTTCTCAGATTGCTAAAGTCCATACCTCCTCGGTGTGTTCTTATGGCTGCAGATCTTCACAGCACAGACGCTTTCTTCTGCATGCTGTTCTTTCCCAGTTCAGGGCTCCTTCAAGGCTCTCCCTGAATGGCTACGCCGCCCCCTTTTATCCCAGTTCTCTTCAATGCTCACAGCTGCAGCCCATCAAGGACAACCAGGACCTGTGGGACAGATATTCAAATAGAATCCATTTCCTCTACTCTAGCCAGTAAGTACTACCCTACAAGTCCTCAGAACCCCAAAGGCCACCTTTCATCTGACACCCAGACCCTGGGGAAAGGACTTCTTTTTCCCATGGCAAATGGCCTCCCTTGGCAGCCACTCACCCTGGCAGAAAGTGGGAGCCTAGCTAGAATGATGCAATCGTTGCTGGATTTTTCCAAAAGAAAAGCTGGCAGCAACTAGGGCCCTGGAAGTACTTAGAGCCTCAAACGCCACCTTGAACATATTCCTGAGACCCTGGGGAAAGGACTTCGTTTTTCCCATGGAAAATGGCCTTCATTTGTGGCCACTTGGCCTGGCAGGCAGGGCAGTGCCAAGCCAGGAATCTACAAACTCTGCTGGATCCTTCCAGAACGAAAGCTGCCAGCAACTAGGACCCTGCAAGTCCTTAGAGCCCCAGATGCCACCTGTCATCTGACACCCAGAGCCTGGGCCAATGACTTCGTTTTCCCCATGGAAAATGGCCTCCATTTCTGGCCACTCGCCCTGACCAAGAGGGTGGTGCCCAGCAAGAAATTTGCAAGCTTTGCTGGATTGCTCCAAATCGAAAGCTGCCACTTGTTGTTGTTTTATTTCTCTAGAGTCCCATAATGCTGTTCTCAGATTGCTAAAGTCCATACCTCCTCGGTGTGTTCTTATGGCTGCAGATCTTCACAGCACAGACGCTTTCTTCTGCATGCTGTTCTTTCCCAGTTCAGGGCTCCTTCAAGGCTCTCCCTGAATGGCTACGCCGCCCCCTTTTATCCCAGTTCTCTTCAATGCTCACAGCTGCAGCCCATCAAGGACAACCAGGACCTGTGGGGCAAAGCCTCTAGACAGATATTCAAATAGAATCCATTTCCTCTACTCTAGCCAGTAAGTACTACCCTACAAGTCCTCAGAACCCCAAAGGCCACCTTTCATCTGACACCCAGACCCTGGGGAAAGGACTTCTTTTTCCCATGGCAAATGGCCTCCCTTGGCAGCCACTCACCCTGGCAGAAAGTGGGAGCCTAGCTAGAATGATGCAATCGTTGCTGGATTTTTCCAAAAGAAAAGCTGGCAGCAACTAGGGCCCTGGAAGTACTTAGAGCCTCAAACGCCACCTTGAACATATTCCTGAGACCCTGGGGAAAGGACTTCGTTTTTCCCATGGGAAATGGCCTTCATTTGTGGCCACTTGGCCTGGCAGGCAGGGCAGTGCCAAGCCAGGAATCTACAAACTCTGCTGGATCCTTCCAGAACGAAAGCTGCCAGCAACTAGGACCCTGCAAGTCCTTAGAGCCCCAGATGCAACCTGTCATCTGACACCCAGAGCCTGGGCCAATGACTTCGTTTTCCCCATGGAAAATGGCCTCCATTTCTGGCCACTCGCCCTGACCAAGAGGGTGGTGCCCAGCAAGAAATTTGCAAGCTTTGCTGGATTGCTCCAAATCGAAAGCTGCCACTTGTTGTTGTTCTATTTCTCTAGAGTCCCATCATGCTGTTCTCAGATTGCTAAAGTCCATACCTCCTCGGTGTGTTCTTATGGCTGCAGATCTTCACAGCACAGACGCTTTCTTCTGCATGCTGTTCTTTCCCAGTTCAGGGCTCCTTCAAGGCTCTCCCTGAATGGCTACGCCGCCCCCTTTTATCCCAGTTCTCTTCAATGCTCACAGCTGCAGCCCATCAAGGACAACCAGGACCTGTGGGACAGATATTCAAATAGAATCCATTTCCTCTACTCTAGCCAGTAAGTACTACCCTACAAGTCCTCAGAACCCCAAAGGCCACCTTTCATCTGACACCCAGACCCTGGGGAAAGGACTTCTTTTTCCCATGGCAAATGGCCTCCCTTGGCAGCCACTCACCCTGGCAGAAAGTGGGAGCCTAGCTAGAATGATGCAATCGTTGCTGGATTTTTCCAAAAGAAAAGCTGGCAGCAACTAGGGCCCTGGAAGTACTTAGAGCCTCAAACGCCACCTTGAACATATTCCTGAGACCCTGGGGAAAGGACTTCGTTTTTCCCATGGGAAATGGCCTTCATTTGTGGCCACTTGGCCTGGCAGGCAGGGCAGTGCCAAGCCAGGAATCTACAAACTCTGCTGGATCCTTCCAGAACGAAAGCTGCCAGCAACTAGGACCCTGCAAGTCCTTACAGCCCCAGATGCCACCAGTCATCTGACACCCAGAGCCTGGGCCAATGACTTCGTTTTCCCCATGGAAAATGGCCTCCATTTCTGGCCACTCGCCCTGACCAAGAGGGTGGTGCCCAGCAAGAAATTTGCAAGCTTTGCTGGATTGCTCCAAATCTAAAGCTGCCACTTGTTGTTGTTCTATTTCTCTAGAGTCCCATCATGCTGTTCTCAGATTGCTAAAGTCCATACCTCCTCGGTGTGTTCTTATGGCTGCAGATCTTCACAGCACAGACGCTTTCTTCTGCATGCTGTTCTTTCCCAGTTCAGGGCTCCTTCAAGGCTCTCCCTGAATGGCTACGCCGCCCCCTTTTATCCCAGTTCTCTTCAATGCTCACAGCTGCAGCCCATCAAGGACAACCAGGACCTGTGGGACAGATATTCAAATAGAATCCATTTCCTCTACTCTAGCCAGTAAGTACTACCCTACAAGTCCTCAGAACCCCAAAGGCCACCTTTCATCTGACACCCAGACCCTGGGGAAAGGACTTCTTTTTCCCATGGCAAATGGCCTCCCTTGGCAGCCACTCACCCTGGCAGAAAGTGGGAGCCTAGCTAGAATGATGCAATCGTTGCTGGATTTTTCCAAAAGAAAAGCTGGCAGCAACTAGGGCCCTGGAAGTACTTAGAGCCTCAAACGCCACCTTGAACATATTCCTGAGACCCTGGGGAAAGGACTTCGTTTTTCCCATGGAAAATGGCCTTCATTTGTGGCCACTTGGCCTGGCAGGCAGGGCAGTGCCAAGCCAGGAATCTACAAACTCTGCTGGATCCTTCCAGAACGAAAGCTGCCAGCAACTAGGACCCTGCAAGTCCTTAGAGCCCCAGATGCCACCTGTCATCTGACACCCAGAGCCTGGGCCAATGACTTCGTTTTCCCCATGGAAAATGGCCTCCATTTCTGGCCACTCGCCCTGACCAAGAGGGTGGTGCCCAGCAAGAAATTTGCAAGCTTTGCTGGATTGCTCCAAATCGAAAGCTGCCACTTGTTGTTGTTTTATTTCTCTAGAGTCCCATAATGCTGTTCTCAGATTGCTAAAGTCCATACCTCCTCGGTGTGTTCTTATGGCTGCAGATCTTCACAGCACAGACGCTTTCTTCTGCATGCTGTTCTTTCCCAGTTCAGGGCTCCTTCAAGGCTCTCCCTGAATGGCTACGCCGCCCCCTTTTATCCCAGTTCTCTTCAATGCTCACAGCTGCAGCCCATCAAGGACAACCAGGACCTGTGGGGCAAAGCCTCTAGACAGATATTCAAATAGAATCCATTTCCTCTACTCTAGCCAGTAAGTACTACCCTACAAGTCCTCAGAACCCCAAAGGCCACCTTTCATCTGACACCCAGACCCTGGGGAAAGGACTTCTTTTTCCCATGGCAAATGGCCTCCCTTGGCAGCCACTCACCCTGGCAGAAAGTGGGAGCCTAGCTAGAATGATGCAATCGTTGCTGGATTTTTCCAAAAGAAAAGCTGGCAGCAACTAGGGCCCTGGAAGTACTTAGAGCCTCAAACGCCACCTTGAACATATTCCTGAGACCCTGGGGAAAGGACTTCGTTTTTCCCATGGAAAATGGCCTTCATTTGTGGCCACTTGGCCTGGCAGGCAGGGCAGTGCCAAGCCAGGAATCTACAAACTCTGCTGGATCCTTCCAGAACGAAAGCTGCCAGCAACTAGGACCCTGCAAGTCCTTAGAGCCCCAGATGCAACCTGTCATCTGACACCCAGAGCCTGGGCCAATGACTTCGTTTTCCCCATGGAAAATGGCCTCCATTTCTGGCCACTCGCCCTGACCAAGAGGGTGGTGCCCAGCAAGAAATTTGCAAGCTTTGCTGGATTGCTCCAAATCGAAAGCTGCCACTTGTTGTTGTTCTATTTCTCTAGAGTCCCATCATGCTGTTCTCAGATTGCTAAAGTCCATACCTCCTCGGTGTGTTCTTATGGCTGCAGATCTTCACAGCACAGACGCTTTCTTCTGCATGCTGTTCTTTCCCAGTTCAGGGCTCCTTCAAGGCTCTCCCTGAATGGCTACGCCGCCCCCTTTTATCCCAGTTCTCTTCAATGCTCACAGCTGCAGCCCATCAAGGACAACCAGGACCTGTGGGACAGATATTCAAATAGAATCCATTTCCTCTACTCTAGCCAGTAAGTACTACCCTACAAGTCCTCAGAACCCCAAAGGCCACCTTTCATCTGACACCCAGACCCTGGGGAAAGGACTTCTTTTTCCCATGGCAAATGGCCTCCCTTGGCAGCCACTCACCCTGGCAGAAAGTGGGAGCCTAGCTAGAATGATGCAATCGTTGCTGGATTTTTCCAAAAGAAAAGCTGGCAGCAACTAGGGCCCTGGAAGTACTTAGAGCCTCAAACGCCACCTTGAACATATTCCTGAGACCCTGGGGAAAGGACTTCGTTTTTCCCATGGAAAATGGCCTTCATTTCTGGCCACTCTGCCTGGCAGGCAGGGCAGTGCCAAGCCAGGAATCTACAAACTCTGCTGGATCCTTCCAGAACGAAAGCTGCCAGCAACTAGGACCCTGCAAGTCCTTACAGCCCCAGATGCCACCAGTCATCTGACACCCAGAGCCTGGGCCAATGACTTCGTTTTCCCCATGGAAAATGGCCTCCATTTCTGGCCACTCGCCCTGACCAAGAGGGTGGTGCCCAGCAAGAAATTTGCAAGCTTTGCTGGATTGCTCCAAATCTAAAGCTACCACTTGTTGTTGTTCTATTTCTCTAGAGTCCCATCATGCTGTTCTCAGATTGCTAAAGTCCATACCTCCTCGGTGTGTTCTTATGGCTGCAGATCTTCACAGCACAGACGCTTTCTTCTGCATGCTGTTCTTTCCCAGTTCAGGGCTCCTTCAAGGCTCTCCCTGAATGGCTAAGCCGCCCCCTTTTATCCCAGTTCTCTTCAATGCTCACAGCTGCAGCCCATCAAGGACAACCAGGACCTGTGGGACAGATATTCAAATAGAATCCATTTCCTCTACTCTAGCCAGTAAGTACTACCCTACAAGTCCTCAGAACCCCAAAGGCCACCTTTCATCTGACACCCAGACCCTGGGGAAAGGACTTCTTTTTCCCATGGCAAATGGCCTCCCTTGGCAGCCACTCACCCTGGCAGAAAGTGGGAGCCTAGCTAGAATGATGCAATCGTTGCTGGATTTTTCCAAAAGAAAAGCTGCCAGCAACTAGGGCCCTGGAAGTACTTAGAGCCTCAAACGCCACCTTGAACATATTACTGAGACCCTGGGGAAAGGACTTCGTTTTTCCCATGGAAAATGGCCTTCATTTCTGGCCACTCTGCCTGGCAGGCAGGGCAGTGCCAAGCCAGGAATCTACAAACTCTGCTGGATCCTTCCAGAACGAAAGCTGCCAGCAACTAGGACCCTGCAAGTCCTTACAGCCCCAGATGCCACCAGTCATCTGACACCCAGAGCCTGGGCCAATGACTTCGTTTTCCCCATGGAAAATGGCCTCCATTTCTGGCCACTCGCCCTGACCAAGAGGGTGGTGCCCAGCAAGAAATTTGCAAGCTTTGCTGGATTGCTCCAAATCTAAAGCTGCCACTTGTTGTTGTTCTATTTCTCTAGAGTCCCATCATGCTGTTCTCAGATTGCTAAAGTCCATACCTCCTCGGTGTGTTCTTATGGCTGCAGATCTTCACAGCACAGACGCTTTCTTCTGCATGCTGTTCTTTCCCAGTTCAGGGCTCCTTCAAGGCTCTCCCTGAATGGCTACGCCGCCCCCTTTTATCCCAGTTCTCTTCAATGCTCACAGCTGCAGCCCATCAAGGACAACCAGGACCTGTGGGACAGATATTCAAATAGAATCCATTTCCTCTACTCTAGCCAGTAAGTACTACCCTACAAGTCCTCAGAACCCCAAAGGCCACCTTTCATCTGACACCCAGACCCTGGGGAAAGGACTTCTTTTTCCCATGGCAAATGGCCTCCCTTGGCAGCCACTCACCCTGGCAGAAAGTGGGAGCCTAGCTAGAATGATGCAATCGTTGCTGGATTTTTCCAAAAGAAAAGCTGGCAGCAACTAGGGCCCTGGAAGTACTTAGAGCCTCAAACGCCACCTTGAACATATTACTGAGACCCTGGGGAAAGGACTTCGTTTTTCCCATGGAAAATGGCCTTCATTTCTGGCCACTCTGCCTGGCAGGCAGGGCAGTGCCAAGCCAGGAATCTACAAACTGTGCTGGATCCTTCCAGAACGAAAGCTGCCAGCAACTAGGACCCTGCAAGTCCTTACAGCCCCAGATGCCACCAGTCATCTGACACCCAGAGCCTGGGCCAATGACTTCGTTTTCCCCATGGAAAATGGCCTCCATTTCTGGCCACTCGCCCTGACCAAGAGGGTGGTGCCCAGCAAGAAATTTGCAAGCTTTGCTGGATTGCTCCAAATCTAAAGCTACCACTTGTTGTTGTTCTATTTCTCTAGAGTCCCATCATGCTGTTCTCAGATTGCTAAAGTCCATACCTCCTCGGTGTGTTCTTATGGCTGCAGATCTTCACAGCACAGACGCTTTCTTCTGCATGCTGTTCTTTCCCAGTTCAGGGCTCCTTCAAGGCTCTCCCTGAATGGCTAAGCCGCCCCCTTTTATCCCAGTTCTCTTCAATGCTCACAGCTGCAGCCCATCAAGGACAACCAGGACCTGTGGGACAGATATTCAAATAGAATCCATTTCCTCTACTCTAGCCAGTAAGTACTACCCTACAAGTCCTCAGAACCCCAAAGGCCACCTTTCATCTGACACCCAGACCCTGGGGAAAGGACTTCTTTTTCCCATGGCAAATGGCCTCCCTTGGCAGCCACTCACCCTGGCAGAAAGTGGGAGCCTAGCTAGAATGATGCAATCGTTGCTGGATTTTTCCAAAAGAAAAGCTGGCAGCAACTAGGGCCCTGGAAGTACTTAGAGCCTCAAACGCCACCTTGAACATATTCCTGAGACCCTGGGGAAAGGACTTCTTTTTCCCATGGAAAATGGCCTTCATTTGTGGCCACTTGGCCTGGCAGGCAGGGCAGTGCCAAGCCAGGAATCTACAAACTCTGCTGGATCCTTCCAGAACGAAAGCTGCCAGCAACTAGGACCCTGCAAGTCCTTAGAGCCCCAGATGCCACCAGTCATCTGACACCCAGAGCCTGGGCCAATGACTTCGTTTTCCCCATGGAAAATGGCCTCCATTTCTGGCCACTCGCCCTGACCAAGAGGGTGGTGCCCAGCAAGAAATTTGCAAGCTTTGCTGGATTGCTCCAAATCTAAAGCTGCCACTTGTTGTTGTTCTATTTCTCTAGAGTCCCATCATGCTGTTCTCAGATTGCTAAAGTCCATACCTCCTCGGTGTGTTCTTATGGCTGCAGATCTTCACAGCACAGACGCTTTCTTCTGCATGCTGTTCTTTCCCAGTTCAGGGCTCCTTCAAGGCTCTCCCTGAATGGCTACGCCGCCCCCTTTTATCCCAGTTCTCTTCAATGCTCACAGCTGCAGCCCATCAAGGACAACCAGGACCTGTGGGGCAAAGCCTCTAGACAGATATTCAAATAGAATCCATTTCCTCTACTCTAGCCAGTAAGTACTACCCTACAAGTCCTCAGAACCCCAAAGGCCACCTTTCATCTGACACCCAGACCCTGGGGAAAGGACTTCTTTTTCCCATGGCAAATGGCCTCCCTTGGCAGCCACTCACCCTGGCAGAAAGTGGGAGCCTAGCTAGAATGATGCAATCGTTGCTGGATTTTTCCAAAAGAAAAGCTGGCAGCAACTAGGGCCCTGGAAGTACTTAGAGCCTCAAACGCCACCTTGAACATATTCCTGAGACCCTGGGGAAAGGACTTCGTTTTTCCCATGGGAAATGGCCTTCATTTGTGGCCACTTGGCCTGGCAGGCAGGGCAGTGCCAAGCCAGGAATCTACAAACTATGCTGGATCCTTCCAGAACGAAAGCTGCCAGCAACTAGGACCCTGCAAGTCCTTAGAGCCCCAGATGCCACCAGTCATCTGACACCCAGAGCCTGGGCCAATGACTTCGTTTTCCCCATGGAAAATGGCCTCCATTTCTGGCCACTCGCCCTGACCAAGAGGGTGGTGCCCAGCAAGAAATTTGCAAGCTTTGCTGGATTGCTCCAAATCTAAAGCTACCACTTGTTGTTGTTCTATTTCTCTAGAGTCCCATCATGCTGTTCTCAGATTGCTAAAGTCCATACCTCCTCGGTGTGTTCTTATGGCTGCAGATCTTCACAGCACAGACGCTTTCTTCTGCATGCTGTTCTTTCCCAGTTCAGGGCTCCTTCAAGGCTCTCCCTGAATGGCTACGCCGCCCCCTTTTATCCCAGTTCTCTTCAATGCTCACAGCTGCAGCCCATCAAGGACAACCAGGACCTGTGGGACAGATATTCAAATAGAATCCATTTCCTCTACTCTAGCCAGTAAGTACTACCCTACAAGTCCTCAGAACCCCAAAGGCCACCTTTCATCTGACACCCAGACCCTGGGGAAAGGACTTCTTTTTCCCATGGCAAATGGCCTCCCTTGGCAGCCACTCACCCTGGCAGAAAGTGGGAGCCTAGCTAGAATGATGCAATCGTTGCTGGATTTTTCCAAAAGAAAAGCTGGCAGCAACTAGGGCCCTGGAAGTACTTAGAGCCTCAAACGCCACCTTGAACATATTACTGAGACCCTGGGGAAAGGACTTCGTTTTTCCCATGGAAAATGGCCTTCATTTGTGGCCACTTGGCCTGGCAGGCAGGGCAGTGCCAAGCCAGGAATCTACAAACTCTGCTGGATCCTTCCAGAACGAAAGCTGCCAGCAACTAGGACCCTGCAAGTCCTTAGAGCCCCAGATGCCACCTGTCATCTGACACCCAGAGCCTGGGCCAATGACTTCGTTTTCCCCATGGAAAATGGCCTCCATTTCTGGCCACTCGCCCTGACCAAGAGGGTGGTGCCCAGCAAGAAATTTGCAAGCTTTGCTGGATTGCTCCAAATCGAAAGCTGCCACTTGTTGTTTTTTTATTTCTCTAGAGTCCCATAATGCTGTTCTCAGATTGCTAAAGTCCATACCTCCTCGGTGTGTTCTTATGGCTGCAGATCTTCACAGCACAGACGCTTTCTTCTGCATGCTGTTCTTTCCCAGTTCAGGGCTCCTTCAAGGCTCTCCCTGAATGGCTACGCCGCCCCCTTTTATCCCAGTTCTCTTCAATGCTCACAGCTGCAGCCCATCAAGGACAACCAGGACCTGTGGGGCAAAGCCTCTAGACAGATATTCAAATAGAATCCATTTCCTCTACTCTAGCCAGTAAGTACTACCCTACAAGTCCTCAGAACCCCAAAGGCCACCTTTCATCTGACACCCAGACCCTGGGGAAAGGACTTCTTTTTCCCATGGCAAATGGCCTCCCTTGGCAGCCACTCACCCTGGCAGAAAGTGGGAGCCTAGCTAGAATGATGCAATCGTTGCTGGATTTTTCCAAAAGAAAAGCTGGCAGCAACTAGGGCCCTGGAAGTACTTAGAGCCTCAAACGCCACCTTGAACATATTCCTGAGACCCTGGGGAAAGGACTTCGTTTTTCCCATGGAAAATGGCCTTCATTTGTGGCCACTTGGCCTGGCAGGCAGGGCAGTGCCAAGCCAGGAATCTACAAACTCTGCTGGATCCTTCCAGAACGAAAGCTGCCAGCAACTAGGACCCTGCAAGTCCTTAGAGCCCCAGATGCAACCTGTCATCTGACACCCAGAGCCTGGGCCAATGACTTCGTTTTCCCCATGGAAAATGGCCTCCATTTCTGGCCACTCGCCCTGACCAAGAGGGTGGTGCCCAGCAAGAAATTTGCAAGCTTTGCTGGATTGCTCCAAATCGAAAGCTGCCACTTGTTGTTGTTCTATTTCTCTAGAGTCCCATCATGCTGTTCTCAGATTGCTAAAGTCCATACCTCCTCGGTGTGTTCTTATGGCTGCAGATCTTCACAGCACAGACGCTTTCTTCTGCATGCTGTTCTTTCCCAGTTCAGGGCTCCTTCAAGGCTCTCCCTGAATGGCTACGCCGCCCCCTTTTATCCCAGTTCTCTTCAATGCTCACAGCTGCAGCCCATCAAGGACAACCAGGACCTGTGGGACAGATATTCAAATAGAATCCATTTCCTCTACTCTAGCCAGTAAGTACTACCCTACAAGTCCTCAGAACCCCAAAGGCCACCTTTCATCTGACACCCAGACCCTGGGGAAAGGACTTCTTTTTCCCATGGCAAATGGCCTCCCTTGGCAGCCACTCACCCTGGCAGAAAGTGGGAGCCTAGCTAGAATGATGCAATCGTTGCTGGATTTTTCCAAAAGAAAAGCTGGCAGCAACTAGGGCCCTGGAAGTACTTAGAGCCTCAAACGCCACCTTGAACATATTACTGAGACCCTGGGGAAAGGACTTCGTTTTTCCCATGGAAAATGGCCTTCATTTGTGGCCACTTGGCCTGGCAGGCAGGGCAGTGCCAAGCCAGGAATCTACAAACTCTGCTGGATCCTTCCAGAACGAAAGCTGCCAGCAACTAGGACCCTGCAAGTCCTTAGAGCCCCAGATGCCACCTGTCATCTGACACCCAGAGCCTGGGCCAATGACTTCGTTTTCCCCATGGAAAATGGCCTCCATTTCTGGCCACTCGCCCTGACCAAGAGGGTGGTGCCCAGCAAGAAATTTGCAAGCTTTGCTGGATTGCTCCAAATCGAAAGCTGCCACTTGTTGTTGTTTTATTTCTCTAGAGTCCCATAATGCTGTTCTCAGATTGCTAAAGTCCATACCTCCTCGGTGTGTTCTTATGGCTGCAGATCTTCACAGCACAGACGCTTTCTTCTGCATGCTGTTCTTTCCCAGTTCAGGGCTCCTTCAAGGCTCTCCCTGAATGGCTACGCCGCCCCCTTTTATCCCAGTTCTCTTCAATGCTCACAGCTGCAGCCCATCAAGGACAACCAGGACCTGTGGGGCAAAGCCTCTAGACAGATATTCAAATAGAATCCATTTCCTCTACTCTAGCCAGTAAGTACTACCCTACAAGTCCTCAGAACCCCAAAGGCCACCTTTCATCTGACACCCAGACCCTGGGGAAAGGACTTCTTTTTCCCATGGCAAATGGCCTCCCTTGGCAGCCACTCACCCTGGCAGAAAGTGGGAGCCTAGCTAGAATGATGCAATCGTTGCTGGATTTTTCCAAAAGAAAAGCTGGCAGCAACTAGGGCCCTGGAAGTACTTAGAGCCTCAAACGCCACCTTGAACATATTCCTGAGACCCTGGGGAAAGGACTTCGTTTTTCCCATGGAAAATGGCCTTCATTTGTGGCCACTTGGCCTGGCAGGCAGGGCAGTGCCAAGCCAGGAATCTACAAACTCTGCTGGATCCTTCCAGAACGAAAGCTGCCAGCAACTAGGACCCTGCAAGTCCTTAGAGCCCCAGATGCAACCTGTCATCTGACACCCAGAGCCTGGGCCAATGACTTCGTTTTCCCCATGGAAAATGGCCTCCATTTCTGGCCACTCGCCCTGACCAAGAGGGTGGTGCCCAGCAAGAAATTTGCAAGCTTTGCTGGATTGCTCCAAATCGAAAGCTGCCACTTGTTGTTGTTCTATTTCTCTAGAGTCCCATCATGCTGTTCTCAGATTGCTAAAGTCCATACCTCCTCGGTGTGTTCTTATGGCTGCAGATCTTCACAGCACAGACGCTTTCTTCTGCATGCTGTTCTTTCCCAGTTCAGGGCTCCTTCAAGGCTCTCCCTGAATGGCTACGCCGCCCCCTTTTATCCCAGTTCTCTTCAATGCTCACAGCTGCAGCCCATCAAGGACAACCAGGACCTGTGGGACAGATATTCAAATAGAATCCATTTCCTCTACTCTAGCCAGTAAGTACTACCCTACAAGTCCTCAGAACCCCAAAGGCCACCTTTCATCTGACACCCAGACCCTGGGGAAAGGACTTCTTTTTCCCATGGCAAATGGCCTCCCTTGGCAGCCACTCACCCTGGCAGAAAGTGGGAGCCTAGCTAGAATGATGCAATCGTTGCTGGATTTTTCCAAAAGAAAAGCTGGCAGCAACTAGGGCCCTGGAAGTACTTAGAGCCTCAAACGCCACCTTGAACATATTACTGAGACCCTGGGGAAAGGACTTCGTTTTTCCCATGGAAAATGGCCTTCATTTCTGGCCACTCTGCCTGGCAGGCAGGGCAGTGCCAAGCCAGGAATCTACAAACTGTGCTGGATCCTTCCAGAACGAAAGCTGCCAGCAACTAGGACCCTGCAAGTCCTTACAGCCCCAGATGCCACCAGTCATCTGACACCCAGAGCCTGGGCCAATGACTTCGTTTTCCCCATGGAAAATGGCCTCCATTTCTGGCCACTCGCCCTGACCAAGAGGGTGGTGCCCAGCAAGAAATTTGCAAGCTTTGCTGGATTGCTCCAAATCTAAAGCTACCACTTGTTGTTGTTCTATTTCTCTAGAGTCCCATCATGCTGTTCTCAGATTGCTAAAGTCCATACCTCCTCGGTGTGTTCTTATGGCTGCAGATCTTCACAGCACAGACGCTTTCTTCTGCATGCTGTTCTTTCCCAGTTCAGGGCTCCTTCAAGGCTCTCCCTGAATGGCTAAGCCGCCCCCTTTTATCCCAGTTCTCTTCAATGCTCACAGCTGCAGCCCATCAAGGACAACCAGGACCTGTGGGACAGATATTCAAATAGAATCCATTTCCTCTACTCTAGCCAGTAAGTACTACCCTACAAGTCCTCAGAACCCCAAAGGCCACCTTTCATCTGACACCCAGACCCTGGGGAAAGGACTTCTTTTTCCCATGGCAAATGGCCTCCCTTGGCAGCCACTCACCCTGGCAGAAAGTGGGAGCCTAGCTAGAATGATGCAATCGTTGCTGGATTTTTCCAAAAGAAAAGCTGGCAGCAACTAGGGCCCTGGAAGTACTTAGAGCCTCAAACGCCACCTTGAACATATTCCTGAGACCCTGGGGAAAGGACTTCGTTTTTCCCATGGAAAATGGCCTTCATTTGTGGCCACTTGGCCTGGCAGGCAGGGCAGTGCCAAGCCAGGAATCTACAAACTCTGCTGGATCCTTCCAGAACGAAAGCTGCCAGCAACTAGGACCCTGCAAGTCCTTACAGCCCCAGATGCCACCAGTCATCTGACACCCAGAGCCTGGGCCAATGACTTCGTTTTCCCCATGGAAAATGGCCTCCATTTCTGGCCACTCGCCCTGACCAAGAGGGTGGTGCCCAGCAAGAAATTTGCAAGCTTTGCTGGATTGCTCCAAATCTAAAGCTACCACTTGTTGTTGTTCTATTTCTCTAGAGTCCCATCATGCTGTTCTCAGATTGCTAAAGTCCATACCTCCTCGGTGTGTTCTTATGGCTGCAGATCTTCACAGCACAGACGCTTTCTTCTGCATGCTGTTCTTTCCCAGTTCAGGGCTCCTTCAAGGCTCTCCCTGAATGGCTAAGCCGCCCCCTTTTATCCCAGTTCTCTTCAATGCTCACAGCTGCAGCCCATCAAGGACAACCAGGACCTGTGGGACAGATATTCAAATAGAATCCATTTCCTCTACTCTAGCCAGTAAGTACTACCCTACAAGTCCTCAGAACCCCAAAGGCCACCTTTCATCTGACACCCAGACCCTGGGGAAAGGACTTCTTTTTCCCATGGCAAATGGCCTCCCTTGGCAGCCACTCACCCTGGCAGAAAGTGGGAGCCTAGCTAGAATGATGCAATCGTTGCTGGATTTTTCCAAAAGAAAAGCTGGCAGCAACTAGGGCCCTGGAAGTACTTAGAGCCTCAAACGCCACCTTGAACATATTCCTGAGACCCTGGGGAAAGGACTTCGTTTTTCCCATGGAAAATGGCCTTCATTTGTGGCCACTTGGCCTGGCAGGCAGGGCAGTGCCAAGCCAGGAATCTACAAACTCTGCTGGATCCTTCCAGAACGAAAGCTGCCAGCAACTAGGACCCTGCAAGTCCTTAGAGCCCCAGATGCAACCTGTCATCTGACACCCAGAGCCTGGGCCAATGACTTCGTTTTCCCCATGGAAAATGGCCTCCATTTCTGGCCACTCGCCCTGACCAAGAGGGTGGTGCCCAGCAAGAAATTTGCAAGCTTTGCTGGATTGCTCCAAATCGAAAGCTGCCACTTGTTGTTGTTCTATTTCTCTAGAGTCCCATCATGCTGTTCTCAGATTGCTAAAGTCCATACCTCCTCGGTGTGTTCTTATGGCTGCAGATCTTCACAGCACAGACGCTTTCTTCTGCATGCTGTTCTTTCCCAGTTCAGGGCTCCTTCAAGGCTCTCCCTGAATGGCTACGCCGCCCCCTTTTATCCCAGTTCTCTTCAATGCTCACAGCTGCAGCCCATCAAGGACAACCAGGACCTGTGGGACAGATATTCAAATAGAATCCATTTCCTCTACTCTAGCCAGTAAGTACTACCCTACAAGTCCTCAGAACCCCAAAGGCCACCTTTCATCTGACACCCAGACCCTGGGGAAAGGACTTCTTTTTCCCATGGCAAATGGCCTCCCTTGGCAGCCACTCACCCTGGCAGAAAGTGGGAGCCTAGCTAGAATGATGCAATCGTTGCTGGATTTTTCCAAAAGAAAAGCTGGCAGCAACTAGGGCCCTGGAAGTACTTAGAGCCTCAAACGCCACCTTGAACATATTACTGAGACCCTGGGGAAAGGACTTCGTTTTTCCCATGGAAAATGGCCTTCATTTGTGGCCACTTGGCCTGGCAGGCAGGGCAGTGCCAAGCCAGGAATCTACAAACTCTGCTGGATCCTTCCAGAACGAAAGCTGCCAGCAACTAGGACCCTGCAAGTCCTTAGAGCCCCAGATGCCACCTGTCATCTGACACCCAGAGCCTGGGCCAATGACTTCGTTTTCCCCATGGAAAATGGCCTCCATTTCTGGCCACTCGCCCTGACCAAGAGGGTGGTGCCCAGCAAGAAATTTGCAAGCTTTGCTGGATTGCTCCAAATCGAAAGCTGCCACTTGTTGTTGTTTTATTTCTCTAGAGTCCCATAATGCTGTTCTCAGATTGCTAAAGTCCATACCTCCTCGGTGTGTTCTTATGGCTGCAGATCTTCACAGCACAGACGCTTTCTTCTGCATGCTGTTCTTTCCCAGTTCAGGGCTCCTTCAAGGCTCTCCCTGAATGGCTACGCCGCCCCCTTTTATCCCAGTTCTCTTCAATGCTCACAGCTGCAGCCCATCAAGGACAACCAGGACCTGTGGGGCAAAGCCTCTAGACAGATATTCAAATAGAATCCATTTCCTCTACTCTAGCCAGTAAGTACTACCCTACAAGTCCTCAGAACCCCAAAGGCCACCTTTCATCTGACACCCAGACCCTGGGGAAAGGACTTCTTTTTCCCATGGCAAATGGCCTCCCTTGGCAGCCACTCACCCTGGCAGAAAGTGGGAGCCTAGCTAGAATGATGCAATCGTTGCTGGATTTTTCCAAAAGAAAAGCTGGCAGCAACTAGGGCCCTGGAAGTACTTAGAGCCTCAAACGCCACCTTGAACATATTCCTGAGACCCTGGGGAAAGGACTTCGTTTTTCCCATGGAAAATGGCCTTCATTTGTGGCCACTTGGCCTGGCAGGCAGGGCAGTGCCAAGCCAGGAATCTACAAACTCTGCTGGATCCTTCCAGAACGAAAGCTGCCAGCAACTAGGACCCTGCAAGTCCTTAGAGCCCCAGATGCAACCTGTCATCTGACACCCAGAGCCTGGGCCAATGACTTCGTTTTCCCCATGGAAAATGGCCTCCATTTCTGGCCACTCGCCCTGACCAAGAGGGTGGTGCCCAGCAAGAAATTTGCAAGCTTTGCTGGATTGCTCCAAATCGAAAGCTGCCACTTGTTGTTGTTCTATTTCTCTAGAGTCCCATCATGCTGTTCTCAGATTGCTAAAGTCCATACCTCCTCGGTGTGTTCTTATGGCTGCAGATCTTCACAGCACAGACGCTTTCTTCTGCATGCTGTTCTTTCCCAGTTCAGGGCTCCTTCAAGGCTCTCCCTGAATGGCTACGCCGCCCCCTTTTATCCCAGTTCTCTTCAATGCTCACAGCTGCAGCCCATCAAGGACAACCAGGACCTGTGGGACAGATATTCAAATAGAATCCATTTCCTCTACTCTAGCCAGTAAGTACTACCCTACAAGTCCTCAGAACCCCAAAGGCCACCTTTCATCTGACACCCAGACCCTGGGGAAAGGACTTCTTTTTCCCATGGCAAATGGCCTCCCTTGGCAGCCACTCACCCTGGCAGAAAGTGGGAGCCTAGCTAGAATGATGCAATCGTTGCTGGATTTTTCCAAAAGAAAAGCTGGCAGCAACTAGGGCCCTGGAAGTACTTAGAGCCTCAAACGCCACCTTGAACATATTACTGAGACCCTGGGGAAAGGACTTCGTTTTTCCCATGGAAAATGGCCTTCATTTCTGGCCACTCTGCCTGGCAGGCAGGGCAGTGCCAAGCCAGGAATCTACAAACTGTGCTGGATCCTTCCAGAACGAAAGCTGCCAGCAACTAGGACCCTGCAAGTCCTTACAGCCCCAGATGCCACCAGTCATCTGACACCCAGAGCCTGGGCCAATGACTTCGTTTTCCCCATGGAAAATGGCCTCCATTTCTGGCCACTCGCCCTGACCAAGAGGGTGGTGCCCAGCAAGAAATTTGCAAGCTTTGCTGGATTGCTCCAAATCTAAAGCTACCACTTGTTGTTGTTCTATTTCTCTAGAGTCCCATCATGCTGTTCTCAGATTGCTAAAGTCCATACCTCCTCGGTGTGTTCTTATGGCTGCAGATCTTCACAGCACAGACGCTTTCTTCTGCATGCTGTTCTTTCCCAGTTCAGGGCTCCTTCAAGGCTCTCCCTGAATGGCTAAGCCGCCCCCTTTTATCCCAGTTCTCTTCAATGCTCACAGCTGCAGCCCATCAAGGACAACCAGGACCTGTGGGACAGATATTCAAATAGAATCCATTTCCTCTACTCTAGCCAGTAAGTACTACCCTACAAGTCCTCAGAACCCCAAAGGCCACCTTTCATCTGACACCCAGACCCTGGGGAAAGGACTTCTTTTTCCCATGGCAAATGGCCTCCCTTGGCAGCCACTCACCCTGGCAGAAAGTGGGAGCCTAGCTAGAATGATGCAATCGTTGCTGGATTTTTCCAAAAGAAAAGCTGGCAGCAACTAGGGCCCTGGAAGTACTTAGAGCCTCAAACGCCACCTTGAACATATTCCTGAGACCCTGGGGAAAGGACTTCGTTTTTCCCATGGAAAATGGCCTTCATTTGTGGCCACTCTGCCTGGCAGGCAGGGCAGTGCCAAGCCAGGAATCTACAAACTGTGCTGGATCCTTCCAGAACGAAAGCTGCCAGCAACTAGGACCCTGCAAGTCCTTACAGCCCCAGATGCCACCAGTCATCTGACACCCAGAGCCTGGGCCAATGACTTCGTTTTCCCCATGGAAAATGGCCTCCATTTCTGGCCACTCGCCCTGACCAAGAGGGTGGTGCCCAGCAAGAAATTTGCAAGCTTTGCTGGATTGCTCCAAATCTAAAGCTACCACTTGTTGTTGTTCTATTTCTCTAGAGTCCCATCATGCTGTTCTCAGATTGCTAAAGTCCATACCTCCTCGGTGTGTTCTTATGGCTGCAGATCTTCACAGCACAGACGCTTTCTTCTGCATGCTGTTCTTTCCCAGTTCAGGGCTCCTTCAAGGCTCTCCCTGAATGGCTAAGCCGCCCCCTTTTATCCCAGTTCTCTTCAATGCTCACAGCTGCAGCCCATCAAGGACAACCAGGACCTGTGGGACAGATATTCAAATAGAATCCATTTCCTCTACTCTAGCCAGTAAGTACTACCCTACAAGTCCTCAGAACCCCAAAGGCCACCTTTCATCTGACACCCAGACCCTGGGGAAAGGACTTCTTTTTCCCATGGCAAATGGCCTCCCTTGGCAGCCACTCACCCTGGCAGAAAGTGGGAGCCTAGCTAGAATGATGCAATCGTTGCTGGATTTTTCCAAAAGAAAAGCTGGCAGCAACTAGGGCCCTGGAAGTACTTAGAGCCTCAAACGCCACCTTGAACATATTCCTGAGACCCTGGGGAAAGGACTTCTTTTTCCCATGGAAAATGGCCTTCATTTGTGGCCACTTGGCCTGGCAGGCAGGGCGGTGCCAAGCCAGGAATCTACAAACTCTGCTGGATCCTTCCAGAACGAAAGCTGCCAGCAACTAGGACCCTGCAAGTCCTTAGAGCCCCAGATGCCACCAGTCATCTGACACCCAGAGCCTGGGCCAATGACTTTGTTTTCCCCATGGAAAATTGCCTCCATTTCTGGCCACTCGCCCTGACCAAGAGGGTGGTGCCCAGCAAGAAATTTGCAAGCTTTGCTGGATTGCTCCAAATCTAAAGCTGCCACTTGTTGTTGTTCTATTTCTCTAGAGTCCCATCATGCTGTTCTCAGATTGCTAAAGTCCATACCTCCTCGGTGTGTTCTTATGGCTGCAGATCTTCACAGCACAGACGCTTTCTTCTGCATGCTGTTCTTTCCCAGTTCAGGGCTCCTTCAAGGCTCTCCCTGAATGGCTACGCCGCCCCCTTTTATCCCAGTTCTCTTCAATGCTCACAGCTGCAGCCCATCAAGGACAACCAGGACCTGTGGGACAGATATTCAAATAGAATCCATTTCCTCTACTCTAGCCAGTAAGTACTACCCTACAAGTCCTCAGAACCCCAAAGGCCACCTTTCATCTGACACCCAGACCCTGGGGAAAGGACTTCTTTTTCCCATGGCAAATGGCCTCCCTTGGCAGCCACTCACCCTGGCAGAAAGTGGGAGCCTAGCTAGAATGATGCAATCGTTGCTGGATTTTTCCAAAAGAAAAGCTGGCAGCAACTAGGGCCCTGGAAGTACTTAGAGCCTCAAACGCCACCTTGAACATATTACTGAGACCCTGGGGAAAGGACTTCGTTTTTCCCATGGAAAATGGCCTTCATTTCTGGCCACTCTGCCTGGCAGGCAGGGCAGTGCCAAGCCAGGAATCTACAAACTGTGCTGGATCCTTCCAGAACGAAAGCTGCCAGCAACTAGGACCCTACAAGTCCTTACAGCCCCAGATGCCACCAGTCATCTGACACCCAGAGCCTGGGCCAATGACTTCGTTTTCCCCATGGAAAATGGCCTCCATTTCTGGCCACTCGCCCTGACCAAGAGGGTGGTGCCCAGCAAGAAATTTACAAGCTTTGCTGGATTGCTCCAAATCGAAAGCTGCCACTTCTTGTTGTTTTATTTCTCTAGAGTCCCATCATGCTGTTCTCAGATTGCTAAAGTCCATACCTCCTCGGTGTGTTCTTATGGCTGCAGATCTTCACAGCACAGACGCTTTCTTCTGCATGCTGTTCTTTCCCAGTTCAGGGCTCCTTCAAGGCTCTCCCTGAATGGCTACGCCGCCCCCTTTTATCCCAGTTCTCTTCAATGCTCACAGCTGCAGCCCATCAAGGACAACCAGGACCTGTGGGGCAAAGCCTCTAGACAGATATTCAAATAGAATCCATTTCCTCTACTCTAGCCAGTAAGTACTACCCTACAAGTCCTCAGAACCCCAAAGGCCACCTTTCATCTGACACCCAGACCCTGGGGAAAGGACTTCTTTTTCCCATGGCAAATGGCCTCCCTTGGCAGCCACTCACCCTGGCAGAAAGTGGGAGCCTAGCTAGAATGATGCAATCGTTGCTGGATTTTTCCAAAAGAAAAGCTGGCAGCAACTAGGGCCCTGGAAGTACTTAGAGCCTCAAACGCCACCTTGAACATATTACTGAGACCCTGGGGAAAGGACTTCTTTTTCCCATGGAAAATGGCCTTCATTTGTGGCCACTTGGCCTGGCAGGCAGGGCAGTGCCAAGCCAGGAATCTACAAACTCTGCTGGATCCTTCCAGAACGAAAGCTGCCAGCAACTAGGACCCTGCAAGTCCTTAGAGCCCCAGATGCCACCAGTCATCTGACACCCAGAGCCTGGGCCAATGACTTTGTTTTCCCCATGGAAAATTGCCTCCATTTCTGGCCACTCGCCCTGACCAAGAGGGTGGTGCCCAGCAAGAAATTTGCAAGCTTTGCTGGATTGCTCCAAATCTAAAGCTGCCACTTGTTGTTGTTCTATTTCTCTAGAGTCCCATCATGCTGTTCTCAGATTGCTAAAGTCCATACCTCCTCGGTGTGTTCTTATGGCTGCAGATCTTCACAGCACAGACGCTTTCTTCTGCATGCTGTTCTTTCCCAGTTCAGGGCTCCTTCAAGGCTCTCCCTGAATGGCTACGCCGCCCCCTTTTATCCCAGTTCTCTTCAATGCTCACAGCTGCAGCCCATCAAGGACAACCAGGACCTGTGGGGCAAAGCCTCTAGACAGATATTCAAATAGAATCCATTTCCTCTACTCTAGCCAGTAAGTACTACCCTACAAGTCCTCAGAACCCCAAAGGCCACCTTTCATCTGACACCCAGACCCTGGGGAAAGGACTTCTTTTTCCCATGGCAAATGGCCTCCCTTGGCAGCCACTCACCCTGGCAGAAAGTGGGAGCCTAGCTAGAATGATGCAATCGTTGCTGGATTTTTCCAAAAGAAAAGCTGGCAGCAACTAGGGCCCTGGAAGTACTTAGAGCCTCAAACGCCACCTTGAACATATTCCTGAGACCCTGGGGAAAGGACTTCGTTTTTCCCATGGGAAATGGCCTTCATTTGTGGCCACTTGGCCTGGCAGGCAGGGCAGTGCCAAGCCAGGAATCTACAAACTGTGCTGGATCCTTCCAGAACGAAAGCTGCCAGCAACTAGGACCCTGCAAGTCCTTAGAGCCCCAGATGCCACCAGTCATCTGACACCCAGAGCCTGGGCCAATGACTTCGTTTTCCCCATGGAAAATGGCCTCCATTTCTGGCCACTCGCCCTGACCAAGAGGGTGGTGCCCAGCAAGAAATTTGCAAGCTTTGCTGGATTGCTCCAAATCTAAAGCTGCCACTTGTTGTTGTTCTATTTCTCTAGAGTCCCATAATGCTGTTCTCAGATTGCTAAAGTCCATACCTCCTCGGTGTGTTCTTATGGCTGCAGATCTTCACAGCACAGACGCTTTCTTCTGCATGCTGTTCTTTCCCAGTTCAGGGCTCCTTCAAGGCTCTCCCTGAATGGCTACGCCGCCCCCTTTTATCCCAGTTCTCTTCAATGCTCACAGCTGCAGCCCATCAAGGACAACCAGGACCTGTGGGGCAAAGCCTCTAGACAGATATTCAAATAGAATCCATTTCCTCTACTCTAGCCAGTAAGTACTACCCTACAAGTCCTCAGAACCCCAAAGGCCACCTTTCATCTGACACCCAGACCCTGGGGAAAGGACTTCTTTTTCCCATGGCAAATGGCCTCCCTTGGCAGCCACTCACCCTGGCAGAAAGTGGGAGCCTAGCTAGAATGATGCAATCGTTGCTGGATTTTTCCAAAAGAAAAGCTGGCAGCAACTAGGGCCCTGGAAGTACTTAGAGCCTCAAACGCCACCTTGAACATATTCCTGAGACCCTGGGGAAAGGACTTCGTTTTTCCCATGGAAAATGGCCTTCATTTCTGGCCACTCTGCCTGGCAGGCAGGGCAGTGCCAAGCCAGGAATCTACAAACTGTGCTGGATCCTTCCAGAACGAAAGCTGCCAGCAACTAGGACCCTGCAAGTCCTTAGAGCCCCAGATGCCACCAGTCATCTGACACCCAGAGCCTGGGCCAATGACTTCGTTTTCCCCATGGAAAATGGCCTCCATTTCTGGCCACTCGCCCTGACCAAGAGGGTGGTGCCCAGCAAGAAATTTGCAAGCTTTGCTGGATTGCTCCAAATCTAAAGCTGCCACTTGTTGTTGTTCTATTTCTCTAGAGTCCCATAATGCTGTTCTCAGATTGCTAAAGTCCATACCTCCTCGGTGTGTTCTTATGGCTGCAGATCTTCACAGCACAGACGCTTTCTTCTGCATGCTGTTCTTTCCCAGTTCAGGGCTCCTTCAAGGCTCTCCCTGAATGGCTACGCCGCCCCCTTTTATCCCAGTTCTCTTCAATGCTCACAGCTGCAGCCCATCAAGGACAACCAGGGCCTGTGGGGCAAAGCCTCTAGACAGATATTCAAATAGAATCCATTTCCTCTACTCTAGCCAGTAAGTACTACCCTACAAGTCCTCAGAACCCCAAAGGCCACCTTTCATCTGACACCCAGACCCTGGGGAAAGGACTTCTTTTTCCCATGGCAAATGGCCTCCCTTGGCAGCCACTCACCCTGGCAGAAAGTGGAGCCTAGCTGCAATCGTTGAGGCTTTTCAAAGAAAGCTGCAGCAACTGGGCTTTGCAAAGAAAGCAACTAGGGCCCTGGAAGTACTTAGAGCCTCAAACGCCACCTTGAACATATTCCTGAGACCCTGGGGAAAGGACTTCGTTTTTCCCATGGGAAATGGCCTTCATTTGTGGCCACTTGGCCTGGCAGCAGGGCAGGGCAGTGCCAAGCCAGGAATCTACAAACTCTGCTGGATCCTTCCAGAACGAAAGCTGCCAGCAACTAGGACCCTGCAAGTCCTTACAGCCCCAGATGCCACCAGTCATCTGACACCCAGAGCCTGGGCCAATGACTTCGTTTTCCCCATGGAAAATGGCCTCCATTTCTGGCCACTCGCCCTGACCAAGAGGGTGGTGCCCAGCAAGAAATTTGCAAGCTTTGCTGGATTGCTCCAAATCTAAAGCTACCACTTGTTGTTGTTCTATTTCTCTAGAGTCCCATCATGCTGTTCTCAGATTGCTAAAGTCCATACCTCCTCGGTGTGTTCTTATGGCTGCAGATCTTCACAGCACAGACGCTTTCTTCTGCATGCTGTTCTTTCCCAGTTCAGGGCTCCTTCAAGGCTCTCCCTGAATGGCTACGCCGCCCCCTTTTATCCCAGTTCTCTTCAATGCTCACAGCTGCAGCCCATCAAGGACAACCAGGACCTGTGGGACAGATATTCAAATAGAATCCATTTCCTCTACTCTAGCCAGTAAGTACTACCCTACAAGTCCTCAGAACCCCAAAGGCCACCTTTCATCTGACACCCAGACCCTGGGGAAAGGACTTCTTTTTCCCATGGCAAATGGCCTCCCTTGGCAGCCACTCACCCTGGCAGAAAGTGGGAGCCTAGCTAGAATGATGCAATCGTTGCTGGATTTTTCCAAAAGAAAAGCTGGCAGCAACTAGGGCCCTGGAAGTACTTAGAGCCTCAAACGCCACCTTGAACATATTCCTGAGACCCTGGGGAAAGGACTTCGTTTTTCCCATGGAAAATGGCCTTCATTTGTGGCCACTTGGCCTGGCAGGCAGGGCAGTGCCAAGCCAGGAATCTACAAACTCTGCTGGATCCTTCCAGAACGAAAGCTGCCAGCAACTAGGACCCTGCAAGTCCTTAGAGCCCCAGATGCCACCTGTCATCTGACACCCAGAGCCTGGGCCAATGACTTCGTTTTCCCCATGGAAAATGGCCTCCATTTCTGGCCACTCGCCCTGACCAAGAGGGTGGTGCCCAGCAAGAAATTTGCAAGCTTTGCTGGATTGCTCCAAATCGAAAGCTGCCACTTGTTGTTGTTTTATTTCTCTAGAGTCCCATCATGCTGTTCTCAGATTGCTAAAGTCCATACCTCCTCGGTGTGTTCTTATGGCTGCAGATCTTCACAGCACAGACGCTTTCTTCTGCATGCTGTTCTTTCCCAGTTCAGGGCTCCTTCAAGGCTCTCCCTGAATGGCTACGCCGCCCCCTTTTATCCCAGTTCTCTTCAATGCTCACAGCTGCAGCCCATCAAGGACAACCAGGACCTGTGGGGCAAAGCCTCTAGACAGATATTCAAATAGAATCCATTTCCTCTACTCTAGCCAGTAAGTACTACCCTACAAGTCCTCAGAACCCCAAAGGCCACCTTTCATCTGACACCCAGACCCTGGGGAAAGGACTTCTTTTTCCCATGGCAAATGGCCTCCCTTGGCAGCCACTCACCCTGGCAGAAAGTGGGAGCCTAGCTAGAATGATGCAATCGTTGCTGGATTTTTCCAAAAGAAAAGCTGCCAGCAACTAGGGCCCTGGAAGTACTTAGAGCCTCAAACGCCACCTTGAACATATTACTGAGACCCTGGGGAAAGGACTTCGTTTTTCCCATGGAAAATGGCCTTCATTTGTGGCCACTTGGCCTGGCAGGCAGGGCAGTGCCAAGCCAGGAATCTACAAACTCTGCTGGATCCTTCCAGAACGAAAGCTGCCAGCAACTAGGACCCTGCAAGTCCTTAGAGCCCCAGATGCCACCAGTCATCTGACACCCAGAGCCTGGGCCAATGACTTCGTTTTCCCCATGGAAAATGGCCTCCATTTCTGGCCACTCGCCCTGACCAAGAGGGTGGTGCCCAGCAAGAAATTTGCAAGCTTTGCTGGATTGCTCCAAATCGAAAGCTGCCACTTGTTGTTGTTCTATTTCTCTAGAGTCCCATCATGCTGTTCTCAGATTGCTAAAGTCCATACCTCCTCGGTGTGTTCTTATGGCTGCAGATCTTCACAGCACAGACGCTTTCTTCTGCATGCTGTTCTTTCCCAGTTCAGGGCTCCTTCAAGGCTCTCCCTGAATGGCTACGCCGCCCCCTTTTATCCCAGTTCTCTTCAATGCTCACAGCTGCAGCCCATCAAGGACAACCAGGACCTGTGGGACAGATATTCAAATAGAATCCATTTCCTCTACTCTAGCCAGTAAGTACTACCCTACAAGTCCTCAGAACCCCAAAGGCCACCTTTCATCTGACACCCAGACCCTGGGGAAAGGACTTCTTTTTCCCATGGCAAATGGCCTCCCTTGGCAGCCACTCACCCTGGCAGAAAGTGGGAGCCTAGCTAGAATGATGCAATCGTTGCTGGATTTTTCCAAAAGAAAAGCTGCCAGCAACTAGGGCCCTGGAAGTACTTAGAGCCTCAAACGCCACCTTGAACATATTACTGAGACCCTGGGGAAAGGACTTCGTTTTTCCCATGGAAAATGGCCTTCATTTCTGGCCACTCTGCCTGGCAGGCAGGGCAGTGCCAAGCCAGGAATCTACAAACTCTGCTGGATCCTTCCAGAACGAAAGCTGCCAGCAACTAGGACCCTGCAAGTCCTTAGAGCCCCAGATGCCACCAGTCATCTGACACCCAGAGCCTGGGCCAATGACTTTGTTTTCCCCATGGAAAATTGCCTCCATTTCTGGCCACTCGCCCTGACCAAGAGGGTGGTGCCCAGCAAGAAATTTGCAAGCTTTGCTGGATTGCTCCAAATCGAAAGCTGCCACTTGTTGTTGTTCTATTTCTCTAGAGTCCCATCATGCTGTTCTCAGATTGCTAAAGTCCATACCTCCTCGGTGTGTTCTTATGGCTGCAGATCTTCACAGCACAGACGCTTTCTTCTGCATGCTGTTCTTTCCCAGTTCAGGGCTCCTTCAAGGCTCTCCCTGAATGGCTACGCCGCCCCCTTTTATCCCAGTTCTCTTCAATGCTCACAGCTGCAGCCCATCAAGGACAACCAGGACCTGTGGGACAGATATTCAAATAGAATCCATTTCCTCTACTCTAGCCAGTAAGTACTACCCTACAAGTCCTCAGAACCCCAAAGGCCACCTTTCATCTGACACCCAGACCCTGGGGAAAGGACTTCTTTTTCCCATGGCAAATGGCCTCCCTTGGCAGCCACTCACCCTGGCAGAAAGTGGGAGCCTAGCTAGAATGATGCAATCGTTGCTGGATTTTTCCAAAAGAAAAGCTGCCAGCAACTAGGGCCCTGGAAGTACTTAGAGCCTCAAACGCCACCTTGAACATATTCCTGAGACCCTGGGGAAAGGACTTCGTTTTTCCCATGGAAAATGGCCTTCATTTGTGGCCACTTGGCCTGGCAGGCAGGGCAGTGCCAAGCCAGGAATCTACAAACTCTGCTGGATCCTTCCAGAACGAAAGCTGCCAGCAACTAGGACCCTGCAAGTCCTTAGAGCCCCAGATGCCACCAGTCATCTGACACCCAGAGCCTGGGCCAATGACTTTGTTTTCCCCATGGAAAATGGCCTCCATTTCTGGCCACTCGCCCTGACCAAGAGGGTGGTGCCCAGCAAGAAATTTGCAAGCTTTGCTGGATTGCTCCAAATCTAAAGCTGCCACTTGTTGTTGTTCTATTTCTCTAGAGTCCCATCATGCTGTTCTCAGATTGCTAAAGTCCATACCTCCTCGGTGTGTTCTTATGGCTGCAGATCTTCACAGCACAGACGCTTTCTTCTGCATGCTGTTCTTTCCCAGTTCAGGGCTCCTTCAAGGCTCTCCCTGAATGGCTACGCCGCCCCCTTTTATCCCAGTTCTCTTCAATGCTCACAGCTGCAGCCCATCAAGGACAACCAGGACCTGTGGGACAGATATTCAAATAGAATCCATTTCCTCTACTCTAGCCAGTAAGTACTACCCTACAAGTCCTCAGAACCCCAAAGGCCACCTTTCATCTGACACCCAGACCCTGGGGAAAGGACTTCTTTTTCCCATGGCAAATGGCCTCCCTTGGCAGCCACTCACCCTGGCAGAAAGTGGGAGCCTAGCTAGAATGATGCAATCGTTGCTGGATTTTTCCAAAAGAAAAGCTGGCAGCAACTAGGGCCCTGGAAGTACTTAGAGCCTCAAACGCCACCTTGAACATATTACTGAGACCCTGGGGAAAGGACTTCGTTTTTCCCATGGAAAATGGCCTTCATTTGTGGCCACTTGGCCTGGCAGGCAGGGCAGTGCCAAGCCAGGAATCTACAAACTCTGCTGGATCCTTCCAGAACGAAAGCTGCCAGCAACTAGGACCCTGCAAGTCCTTACAGCCCCAGATGCCACCAGTCATCTGACACCCAGAGCCTGGGCCAATGACTTCGTTTTCCCCATGGAAAATGGCCTCCATTTCTGGCCACTCGCCCTGACCAAGAGGGTGGTGCCCAGCAAGAAATTTGCAAGCTTTGCTGGATTGCTCCAAATCTAAAGCTACCACTTGTTGTTGTTCTATTTCTCTAGAGTCCCATCATGCTGTTCTCAGATTGCTAAAGTCCATACCTCCTCGGTGTGTTCTTATGGCTGCAGATCTTCACAGCACAGACGCTTTCTTCTGCATGCTGTTCTTTCCCAGTTCAGGGCTCCTTCAAGGCTCTCCCTGAATGGCTAAGCCGCCCCCTTTTATCCCAGTTCTCTTCAATGCTCACAGCTGCAGCCCATCAAGGACAACCAGGACCTGTGGGACAGATATTCAAATAGAATCCATTTCCTCTACTCTAGCCAGTAAGTACTACCCTACAAGTCCTCAGAACCCCAAAGGCCACCTTTCATCTGACACCCAGACCCTGGGGAAAGGACTTCTTTTTCCCATGGCAAATGGCCTCCCTTGGCAGCCACTCACCCTGGCAGAAAGTGGGAGCCTAGCTAGAATGATGCAATCGTTGCTGGATTTTTCCAAAAGAAAAGCTGGCAGCAACTAGGGCCCTGGAAGTACTTAGAGCCTCAAACGCCACCTTGAACATATTCCTGAGACCCTGGGGAAAGGACTTCGTTTTTCCCATGGAAAATGGCCTTCATTTGTGGCCACTTGGCCTGGCAGGCAGGGCAGTGCCAAGCCAGGAATCTACAAACTGTGCTGGATCCTTCCAGAACGAAAGCTGCCAGCAACTAGGACCCTGCAAGTCCTTAGAGCCCCAGATGCCACCAGTCATCTGACACCCAGAGCCTGGGCCAATGACTTTGTTTTCCCCATGGAAAATGGCCTCCATTTCTGGCCACTCGCCCTGACCAAGAGGGTGGTGCCCAGCAAGAAATTTGCAAGCTTTGCTGGATTGCTCCAAATCTAAAGCTGCCACTTGTTGTTGTTCTATTTCTCTAGAGTCCCATCATGCTGTTCTCAGATTGCTAAAGTCCATACCTCCTCGGTGTGTTCTTATGGCTGCAGATCTTCACAGCACAGACGCTTTCTTCTGCATGCTGTTCTTTCCCAGTTCAGGGCTCCTTCAAGGCTCTCCCTGAATGGCTACGCCGCCCCCTTTTATCCCAGTTCTCTTCAATGCTCACAGCTGCAGCCCATCAAGGACAACCAGGACCTGTGGGACAGATATTCAAATAGAATCCATTTCCTCTACTCTAGCCAGTAAGTACTACCCTACAAGTCCTCAGAACCCCAAAGGCCACCTTTCATCTGACACCCAGACCCTGGGGAAAGGACTTCTTTTTCCCATGGCAAATGGCCTCCCTTGGCAGCCACTCACCCTGGCAGAAAGTGGGAGCCTAGCTAGAATGATGCAATCGTTGCTGGATTTTTCCAAAAGAAAAGCTGGCAGCAACTAGGGCCCTGGAAGTACTTAGAGCCTCAAACGCCACCTTGAACATATTCCTGAGACCCTGGGGAAAGGACTTCGTTTTTCCCATGGAAAATGGCCTTCATTTGTGGCCACTTGGCCTGGCAGGCAGGGCAGTGCCAAGCCAGGAATCTACAAACTCTGCTGGATCCTTCCAGAACGAAAGCTGCCAGCAACTAGGACCCTGCAAGTCCTTAGAGCCCCAGATGCCACCAGTCATCTGACACCCAGAGCCTGGGCCAATGACTTCGTTTTCCCCATGGAAAATGGCCTCCATTTCTGGCCACTCGCCCTGACCAAGAGGGTGGTGCCCAGCAAGAAATTTGCAAGCTTTGCTGGATTGCTCCAAATCTAAAGCTACCACTTGTTGTTGTTCTATTTCTCTAGAGTCCCATCATGCTGTTCTCAGATTGCTAAAGTCCATACCTCCTCGGTGTGTTCTTATGGCTGCAGATCTTCACAGCACAGACGCTTTCTTCTGCATGCTGTTCTTTCCCAGTTCAGGGCTCCTTCAAGGCTCTCCCTGAATGGCTAAGCCGCCCCCTTTTATCCCAGTTCTCTTCAATGCTCACAGCTGCAGCCCATCAAGGACAACCAGGACCTGTGGGACAGATATTCAAATAGAATCCATTTCCTCTACTCTAGCCAGTAAGTACTACCCTACAAGTCCTCAGAACCCCAAAGGCCACCTTTCATCTGACACCCAGACCCTGGGGAAAGGACTTCTTTTTCCCATGGCAAATGGCCTCCCTTGGCAGCCACTCACCCTGGCAGAAAGTGGGAGCCTAGCTAGAATGATGCAATCGTTGCTGGATTTTTCCAAAAGAAAAGCTGCCAGCAACTAGGGCCCTGGAAGTACTTAGAGCCTCAAACGCCACCTTGAACATATTACTGAGACCCTGGGGAAAGGACTTCTTTTTCCCATGGAAAATGGCCTTCATTTGTGGCCACTTGGCCTGGCAGGCAGGGCAGTGCCAAGCCAGGAATCTACAAACTCTGCTGGATCCTTCCAGAACGAAAGCTGCCAGCAACTAGGACCCTGCAAGTCCTTAGAGCCCCAGATGCCACCAGTCATCTGACACCCAGAGCCTGGGCCAATGACTTTGTTTTCCCCATGGAAAATTGCCTCCATTTCTGGCCACTCGCCCTGACCAAGAGGGTGGTGCCCAGCAAGAAATTTGCAAGCTTTGCTGGATTGCTCCAAATCGAAAGCTGCCACTTGTTGTTGTTCTATTTCTCTAGAGTCCCATCATGCTGTTCTCAGATTGCTAAAGTCCATACCTCCTCGGTGTGTTCTTATGGCTGCAGATCTTCACAGCACAGACGCTTTCTTCTGCATGCTGTTCTTTCCCAGTTCAGGGCTCCTTCAAGGCT